>NC_046989.1:5264141-5544141 GCF_009769545.1 Cyclopterus lumpus
TGTGTTAATGGATTGTTTACTTGCAGGGTTTGACAGCAACCAGCGACGCCAAAAGTGGCTTATTAGTGAAATTAATGCGGTTGTGTTATTTTAGGCCTATGCTCCAGAGAGTACACATTCCTTCAGATAAACAAAAAAAAAGTCATTATCAGGGAGCTAATTGTGCACCATGAATGTCAGGTATGACTAATGCGGGACCTGACGTCACCTCTTGAGGCTTGAGCTAATGTCTGCCTGGGTTTACAACAACAACAACAACAACATCTCTGTAATCAATAATCCCTTCATACGAAGAGAATTAGCGAACTCGAGTAACACTTCTTGGCATTTGGCTCAAAACTTTATTACTATGGAATATCCTGTGTTTTAATAGCCGAATCATGGGAATGTGATTTTTAAGCATTGCACCATTTTAATAGAGGCTTTTAAAAAATTTGTATTATTATTATGATCGGACAAAAACAAGTTCGACCTCCAATCGATCATGCGTCGCAGTATACTGCTGGCATAGCTAGTCATGCAAAGAATAATTGACCACAGATAAACTCAAAGCTGTCGGACCGCGACACTTTGTTTATATGCACAACCCTGCAGGTACGGCCTTGACTTTTAAAGACATTATCTACCTGATTTATAACTTCCTCGCCCGTCGTGATGGCTGATGTTTCATTTCACACTGCCTTTCCAGATGCAGCGGGGTTTTTTTTTGTTGTGGAGACACTGCACACCGGTTCCCCATGAAATCTCTGGACCATCTGGCCAACTTGCACAACGGCGCTTTACTTCAAAGGCTCGACGTGAACATTCCTTAAAGCTAGATCAATCAAGGTGCCTTCAGACAGCAGGCAACACAAAAAAACGACAAACATGAAAACAAAGCACATTTGCATGGACGCAGGCAAACCATATCTGGCGTGAACAGATAGTGTTAGATTTCAGGGCCTTTGATGGCTGGACACCTCCTCCTCCTCGGAGGTAAAATACAGGCCTGAGGCTCCATCAAGATTCTTGTTATTCATGCCAGTGCATATTGTTCACTGAGACAGAACACGGCCTATTATCATGTTTTATCATGTTGTTGTTTTTCCTTCTTCTCTTGGAGCTTTTACTCTCCTTTAATTGAAATTAGAATCAATGGTTCTTGTTTTTCTGAAGTTTCTCCAAAAAAATGAAAAAAAGCCCTCCTTTGTCAGGGTTGAAGAACACGTGAGGCGTGGTCATCTGCTGTGAGGCCGGTAGCCCAGAGACAAAATGGCAGCCGTGGTATTTTTGAGTAGATGAGGGCGGCTCACCCCCCCCCTCCCCCCTCCCCCCCCGGGTGGCACACTGAGATGACAGGAGATCCGCGGAGAGGCTCCAATTTGAACTGCAGCCCAAAAATGACGACGACACAAGAGTTGGTTTTAAGAGCGATGTGCATTGATTTTTTTAACAGCAGCCTTTGCTCTTTAATAATTGCTTAAGTGAGCAGCGTTGTCTTTCCTCCTCAATGTGTCTTGAAAGTTTAAAGTCAACAGGGGTTCAAGTCAATGGGATGCAAACTGGACTCCAACATGGAATACATCCATTACTCAAAACCCTCTTCCTGTCTCAACCACAACAAAAAAAAACATTCTCAATCCCACAATTCCCCCTTCTTCTCACCCTCCAGCTTGACCTCTCTCCAGTCAGTGTGGCTAATCTAGGCTGACTGGGGGGGGGGGGGGGAGTGTGGAGGGGGGGGGGGGGCCTGTGTGGGGAGAGAGAGAGAACCTGGAGAGAAAACGAAAAGGCGGAGAGGAAAAGAGACCGCACATCCTCTGAAAAAAAAAAACTTTTTCCACGAAGTCTGCAGGAGCAATGCCGTTCCCACGAGGCTGTCGTTCTTCTACCTGGGCTCCCCGGAGGCGCTGAAGGTGCGTCTGCTATATGTGTCCTGGTTTCGAAAGGTAGGCGATGAGCGCGACCACCACGCCCACGTACACGCCGGTGCCTATGGTGATGGAGAGGGCGGCGAGGAACAAAGCACGTCTGGAGGCGATGTTGGCCAGCGGGAAGTCACCTTTGTTCACCGCCTTGGTGGTCTGGGGAAGGAGGAAATGCAAGAAGAAGTCAGACAACAGTTTAGGAGGGGACCTCGGGAGAAAAGGGTGACCTATTTTTTAAAAAAAAGGGGCCATAATTACAGAAGCTGTCTATTTTATTTTTTTTGTGGCGGTCTGAGGAAAATATGTAACTGGAAGGGGGGGGGGGTGGTCGCCGAAAGAGCTCATCATGCATGACGGGACTAAAAAAAAATGGCAATTAGTGTGAAAATGTCAAGGACTGAAAGGGTTCATATCGGCGTCTGGCTCTGAATCATAAATGACATCTGAGAAAAGCAGATTTATCATAATTAAAGTGAGAGGGAGAAAAAAACAAACACTTGAGATTCAGCAACAAAAAAACATCTTTCACAGTCAGACACGCCGATAACAAGAAGAGTACACTATTATGGAAGATATGGATAATACATCAACACCTTGAGAGGTGAAAAGATGAACATCGCAATGCCTTTTTGAATCATTAAAAAGCAGGATCTTCGTGTGCTCTTCCGCATGACATAATATACAACAGCGTGACCCACTTCCCAAGTATTTAAGGTTATAGTGCGTTTTTACAACCCACTGTAGGCACACATAGATCCTCTCTGTGGGTTGTTGCATTAACCTTTCTGCTTAAAAATACAGTTCTTTTAACTCAGACTGACCGCAGTATAAAACAACTTAAATATTTTAGTGCCGAGTCAGGCGGCGGTTCTCTTTAACGTTTCATGTTGTTTAAAAAAAAAAAACACAAAAAAACACCACATTGCCAGAACTATTGATCGCAGCAGCTTTTAACGATATCCAGAGCGTGGATATAGCAGCAAACAAGCAACTAAATAATTTGATACTTAATATCTTTAAAGGTGCCCTGTAGAGTTTCTCTCGTAGACGGTATTTCGAATATTTAATCCTATTAAAAAAACGGTTCGATAAAGCATTAAGTCCCCCGTTAATGAGTGAGACGGAGGAACTGAGCCGACCTTCACGAGCCGGAGAGGACACGTCGGCTGTGCGGAGTGATGCGTTCAGGGTATCTCGCTGCTTGTGTTATTCCACACCAGATATGAGGACTTTGCTTGACAATGAAAACAATGGATAAGAGGTTCCTCTTATCTGTGTTTACACCTCTGCTTGTTCTGAGTGTCTTACAGCTGTCTTACTATTCCAATGTAATTGCTTGCCATGAGGGAAATGAAATGTTTTGATTTGTTCTTTTCATTCATAAAGCTGAAAGTGGAATTGAAATGGTTACAGCTGCTATTTTTTAGGACTTTGTGTGTCTTCCCCTCGACTAACTTCTCTTCTACTTGACTCTGGATCTAATCTCTTAACTACTGAGATGAGATGGTGTCAATGCACAACTATAATTTAACGCACCTATAACACAAAACACCGGTCACCCTTTATTGAGCCGAATGCTCGCGAGTGTGCAAAAATGACCTTCGTTATTACCATCATTAGTAAATGATAGTGGAGATGATGTGTGTGTGTGTGTGTGTGTGTGATGAAGCAGACATCCGACCTCCAACTCGGAGGCCCACGGTCATTTCTTGCAAAAAAGCCCCATTCATTTTGGAAGTGGAGCTGGAAATAAAAGACAAGGTCGCGTTTCTTGTTCACGGCTGCGTTTCGAGAGGAACTGTGGCTGCCGGTGGGATGCGGTCTGCTGTGATGATGATTTTTTTTGTTGTTGTTGTATCTGGCGGTGGTGATGAATATGGTAAATAAACACCAAAAGCAAAGGCGCTGCACGCATCGACATTTGATTTTGCTCTCAGGCTGCGTGGGGCTCAAGTGGATCAAACGGGGCTTCCTCTGCAGGGCGCCGAACCTCGCAAAGCAAAACGAAGACTTTGGAGTCGAGCCACTGCTTTTCCTCATTTAGAGGAGCCAGCTGGTTCAGGTACCTGACCCTGTTGCTCCTTTATTTTTAGCTGCGCTCTGCATGGCTAACTGAAGCGAGAGCCTAAATAGAGACACTAGCAGTTGGTTTAATGTTGCAGTATTCAGTAACACATAGCTCATACACAGGCTACATGTCAAACTGGGAGTTGTTTTCAATTTCTATCAAGATGTTTTTTTTAAAATGAATATCCATATTCACTGATGCACATTGCACCTAGAAAATTATTGAACAAAGATACTGTGTTATTCATAGCCTCTGCTATTTGCACTACGGTCATGCAAACAGGAAAAGAGCATCCGCTTCAGACTCCCATCTAGACTCTATTTCCCATCTGGCTCAGCATGCTTGTTCTTTCTGTCTGTAATGTTCGAGTTAACTCGGTACGGCGGATGCAAATTACAACTGACACAAAGTGGGATGTGCCCTGGGTTTTAATATTAGAATAATTAGACGGCGATGGCACATTTGACCTGATAAAAATCGGAAAGCAAATGCAACAAAAGGACAAAGGATACCTTTCTAGCTGCGTAACGGCTACTTACCCCATTTCAAGTGGTTTACGTTTGTCTTTTAGTTCAATCAGATCTTCATTGTGACGTTGCACGTCACCCGTTTAGGGTCATCGGAGACATATATCAAAGATCAGACAACTCGATCTATCACTGAATCTCATGCACTGTGCTACAGGAACAAAACACTACATTTTCCATTCTCAGTGGTTGTTACATAGAGAAAAACACTACGCATGGGGTCTTTCCCCCCGTGCACCACATGTTTCATTAGAGCCGAGACGATGCCTAATAGTCCAAGACAAAGACCGCCAGATGAGAGCCCCGAGAGAGAGAGAGAGAGAGGACTCTTTAGGAAAAAAAGACTGGAAAGGTCAGGAATAAAATATTGAAAGAGGACAAACCCTTTAGCTTCCACGGTCAATAACGTAATTATTGAAACAAAAGCACAGTTAGGAGGGGGGGGGGGGGGCTTATGGGAAATTAGGTTGGAGTTTGCTTTCAGGCGTTTTTCACTTTGTATCACGACCCCACAGCAAAGGTCTCCAGAAAGAGAGAATCCTAAAAAAAAAGAAGAGTCTAACGTTGACACCGGATAGTTTAATTAATGGTCCGCATCGCTGGCGGGGAGCAGAACTAAAGGGCACTCATTTGCTTTATTCATAATTTCTCTCCACCGAACACAAATAATTGGATATCAGCATGTTGTCATGTCATGACTGAATACTGTGTGTGTGTGTGTGTGTGTGTGTGTCTATGCTCAGCATCAGTGTATAATGTGTATAATGTGCCGTATATAAGTCGTTTTTTTCCCTTGAATCCCCTTAAGAGGAAAATGGCGAGGAGCATGAAGGCTTTATCTCCACAACCTTGACAAAATGATTGAAATGTGGTGTCATAGAAAAGCAGATACCATCACAGGCTTCGCCGCACGGAGACTCTCAGAAGTCGACCCGGCCCCCGTAACAGGGTTTCCTTCTCCATGAACGGCACACAAAGCCACGAACGTCTCTCTTTCTCGCGCCCCTCTGTGAAACCGTCTTTCCCACCTCTACCACGGAGACGCGCATACAAATGCATACAAAACAAGTATTAGCTCATCAATTTCCATCCACTGTGATGGCTGGTGTGCTCGCCCCTTATTAAGGAATACGCTGCCGACGTCTCCGAGCTGAGAGAAATTCATCAGCTCCTCTAAACAAAACACTCACCCTATTAGCGGCAATAATTGAAACTCAATTCTGCTTCTCTATCAAAATGCTCCGAGCTAATTCCACCCCCCAGATATTCCCGTTATTTTAGTCGTTATCAGTTCTGTGTGTGTGTGTGTGTGTGTGTGTGATAAACGCTGCGTCCTGAATAAGTAAAGCACTGTTTGCCCGTAAAGACGTAGAATTAAATATGTAGTCTTTGGCATATTCAAAGCAGCACATGAATGCGTGTTTACTTTCTCTGCTGATGGCCTCACTCAAACATCTCTCCTTGGGAGGTTGTGCGGCGTCTCTCTCTCTCTCTCTCTCTCTCTCTCTCTCTCTCTCCGTCTTCACGAGGTCTGACCTTCCATTTAGACAAAAACACTATCGACCTGCCGTCCGCGGACTCCATTACGGCCGCTAAGCTGTTGCCAATGCCCTCGGAGTAAGTGGGCCGAGCCGATGCGTTATCAATTCTAAACCTTTTTCGACTTGGGCTCATTCCTCCCCCCCCCCCTTTTTTGTTTAATCCCATAATGCATCTGCATGCGCCGCCCGACGAATGCAGAGAGGAAAAAAAAAAACGGTTTGGAAAAGGTTAGTTAGCCCAAAACGGTGATTCTACGTCCTCGTGACGTGAGAAGATCCAGATCCCTACTCGATTCTCTGAGATGGGGCGGAGTTCACAAGTTCTCAACGTACATAATCCTTGCGCTAAATCCTGCAGAATGAATTCGTTTTGGGGCGATGGTGGGGGGGGGAGGGGAACGATTGAATGAAATGAAGACCAGTGAGGTGGGTTATTAAGCTATAAAATGAAGAGACTCCCCGCTATATCTTTTCCTGACAGCTCTTCTTTACGCCACCTTCTAAAAAGGAGGGAGATTGGCAGAAAAGCCATCCATCCCTAAACACAGCCATCACTTCCCCGTAATTACCCGGGAAGAATCAAATTAAGGTTGTGACAAGATAATTCACTGACTGCCTTCATCTGCCTGGAACTACTTCCCCCACCACCACCACCACTGCGGATAAGTCGGCTAAATGCTCAAGCTTTTGACAAGAATTCAAAGTCAAAGAAGAGAATGTAGTGAAAAGCCTCTCGCGTGCTTTTTTTAAACATAAAAATGATCCACGCAGTGCGACCTCTAGCCCGTTGACGGCACACTCGTCAGAAAGAGGCTCGAATTGTGAACCCCGACGAGCAGCGATCCCTCGAGCAAAGTCCACGTCGGTGTCCATTTAGACGACCGTTACCGCGCGGATTGCCGATGTCGGCACTCTCAGTGCACTCCGAGAAAGAAACTGTTGTCTGTACAGTTCGTAATAACGTGGCTTTTTTTTTTTTATCCCTCCGTCAAAGTCGACATCTCTGGAGTTCAAAGCTTCTGGATGAGATCTGATAGCTAAACACCCGTAAATAAATCACAATTCGGGTTTGAATTCGGTTAACGGTCAAAAAACGGGACAGAAAGACGCACCGTTGAAAGGTTTTCCCCGGAGAAACCTTTAGTGTGTTTTCATGCTCCATCAAATAACGGCTCTTTAATCTGTCTGAGTGCTCATCGCCTCTAATACGTCGGCACACCTGTAATATCCTTCATGTCCCGTCCAAAAGGCTGTTCTCTCTTCTTAGTATTCGTATTGCTTTCTATTTATTTTTTTTTTTCCATTTGCAAATAGAGGCTTGAAAGTGATTCGTATCTCAGCCATTACAGATTGGCCTCGATTTATTGATGGGTTGCCCGGTAAGAAGAGGCCTTGCGTTGGCAGTAAGAGTCCTTTTTTCATGTGTGATGGGGCCTTCATCTTTGGGTGATGAGTCATAGAGCTGAGTACGCACATGTCAACACATTGTGTGTGTGTGCGTGTGGGAGGATACACCTGCTTTGTGTTGGACCTCGACAAACCGATGCAGTATTGTTCAGTGTGTGTGTGTGTGTGTGTGTGTGTGAGACACACTACAACTTTTTGGGGGCGTCGGCATTGTGTTTGTGTGTGTGTGTGTGTGTGTGTGTGTGTGTGTCTGTCCTCACCCCTTGTGAGAAGTAAAATGCTGCGATCCCCAAAGGCCAGAAACAGCAGAGCATGGAGAAGATGGCCAGGCCCAGGTGGTCTCGTGGGGGCACGATGATGAAGTTGTCCTCGCTCTCGCTGTCGCTGGAGCAGTCCGTCTGCAGACGGCAACACAGGTTTAAAAAAAAAAAACACAGATTTCACCTGAACGGGAACAAATGTTCTACCCGGTTAGCTTAACTTAGTTTAGCATAAAGACTGGAAACGAGAGGGGAACAGCTTGTCCGAGGGCAACTGGATCTGCTCATCAGCTTGTCTAAGGCTCACTAATTAAAGGGACAGTTCACCCCGACATCAATAATACATCTTTCCCCCCTTAGCTGTAGTGCTATTTATGTATTTAGATTGTTATGAGACATTGGCTGTAGAGATATCTGCCTTCTCCCCAATATTACGGGACTATATGAGCACCACATGCCAAGTGCCATATAGTCCCATTCATATTTGAGAGAAGGCAGACGTCTGTATGGCTGATGTGACCAAACCAACTCAAACCAAAACAGTGGAGACTGAAGTGAGTATTTTGTCGTGTGTTTTATGATTTGATTGAGGTTATGTGCCGAGAAACTGTCTGGCACATAATCCCCCGTAAAAAAACAAAACAACCCGCAACTTGTCATATTTTATGTTTTCTATGGATTAAACGAACACGATGCATCGCGTTCATAACTTGGCTTCGGACGTGCCGGTAGTCTGATGCTGTTAGCATCGTGCAGTGTCCTGTCTGGCTCCTTTTTTGTTGTTGTCTGCTTCCAGTCAGATAACCCGGCTGCTGGCGGAAGCTTCGTTATTTTTCGTTATATCGAGCTCTTGGCAAGAAAATTAATAGGCGTGCAAAACTATTCATTTAAAAGCAAACCCCATCATTAATTAATTGCAACTTCAGAGAAGACATAGTTTAGTGTTGTTGTTTTTTTGTCCTCCCCTCATGTCATATCTTGTCGTATCTGATATTTGCAGCATCCCTTTGGGTCAATCAGAATCAGTGAACAAACGCTGTAGCGCCCTCTTTAAAAAAAAAAAACCCCAAAAGAAGCCATTTCCTGTGAAGTCTGGAAGAGGCTTGATCATTGGTCAAGTGGATTTCCAGACGAGACATGCGGGGGAAGGAGGCGCATTTTTTTGTAAAAGATGAAAGGACAGGTGGAGGTGACTTTCTGAGAGGAGAAAGAATCTGCATTCACTGAGAAGAAGAAGAAGAAGAAGAAGAAGAAGAAGAAAGAAAGAACAAAAGCTATTTTGCGTAATGGGAAACAAAACATCGAAGAGTCACTGCATGCCGGATCATTTCGTTCCCCCTGTAATGTCAGCGCTCGTATTCATGGACTTTTTGTGACGCCCCATTAAGTTCTCATTAGTTTTGAGATATGCAGATTCCTACATTTCGGCATCCAAACAACAGATGGCATAAAAAAAAAAGAAAAGAAAAGAAGAAGCAGCAGCTACGGTCGAAGGTACACTTCATTTTAAATGTGAAATAGTTATGAATCAAACACACCTCCTCCTCCTCCCTGAAAGCCTTATGGAACTATTTCACGCTCCATGCAGAGTTCCTCACGTGAAACCGAAGACGACGCCTTCAGCGAACCAGAATAAGACGCTCGCACATCTGCATTATGTTTTTCGGGGGGGAAGGCTCTCTCGGCCGCGAAGCCGCTGCAGAAAAGATCGGGGGCGCATTCGTCCAAACGACCTTTTAACGTAAACGTGACGCGTATGTTTTGCCCCACAAACAAAAGGCGAAGGATAACAATAGAGATTTTATCCCCCCCCCCCCCCCCCCCCCCCCCCCCCCCCCCGATAGCGCCTGTAATGAAAAGAAATCTCCGTGTTTTTTCTTCTTCTATAGAAGCCATGAAGCTGCACCCTTCACACATCATCCTGTTTGAAGGACGATCCAGCGAGAGGGGCGGAACACGAGAAAGAAATGAAAGAAATCAAGGCTAACAGCGCGCTGTTGTGTCACAGAAAATGAGCTTCAATATGAAGCTGAATATTATCCCCCCCCTCCCCTATTCAGATGAGGGGAGGGGGGGGGGGGGGGGGGGGGGGATGGGACAAAACACGGGGACATCATCAAAAAGCCCAATCATCACATTTAAGATGGAAAATCTAACAAAGGAAATGCTCGTCCCTCATTTTCTTTGAGCAATCTAACGTCTTATTTTTGTCAGTATCTTCATTAATGACGCTTTTAATCCCTCTGTGTGGTTTTTGTGATACGAAACCAGCACGGCCTGGACCAGCATGGCCTGGATGAGCATGGCCTGGATGAGCTTGGCCTGGATGAGCATGGCCTGGATGAGCATGGCCTGGATGAGCATGGCCTGGACCAGCACGGCCTGGACCAGCATGGCCTGGATGAGCATGGCCTGGATGAGCATGGCCTGGACCAGCATGGCCTGGATGAGCATGGCCTGGACCAGCATGGCCTGGATGAGCATGGCCCGCAGCAGCGCTGGATAGAGTTGTTGTTTTCTAGTCCAGGAGTTGGTGCCCAAAAAAATCCATTTTGCATAACTGGCACCTGGCTTGTGTTTCCCTTTTTTGCTTAAGTTAAAAGAAAGCTATAAAATCCACTTTCTGCTACTGATAACTCGTTATAAACTATACTAACAATATAAACATACGTATAAACATGCTTCTGATGCGCCACAATCGGCTTATAGCATTGCATGTTTATAGTTATGAGCACAAATACATTTAGAAGATTGAGTATCGTTCTACTTCCTGATTGGAAGCTTCGCGTAAAGTAACAAATAAAATCAAAATGTTGTAAAATTATTTTTGCAAACCATGACGACTTGGCCCTGAGATCATGATGCATTATAACAGGGATTATAATGTATTATAAAAATGAATTACAAATAATGGAAATGATAATAAACGGTGCAATTATGAAGCGTTATATTAAACCGTATGGCCTTAAGTCTTTCTAAAATGCTATTATCATTGTTATTAAGCATTGTGAATATTTATGAATAATTTAGTATAGTTAAACAGATTATAAAGCATTATATAAGTATTCTTATACATTGGCATCGTAGCGTGTTACCAAATTAGTAATTGTAATTAGTAATTGAGCGAGTACGGTTAGATTTTCTTTGAGGTGAAGGAAAACAAAGGGCAGCAGGACTTTTGAATTTTGAGTATTATTTTTATCTTGTTAAATGTAAAACTATTTTAGGGAATATCGTCCTGGCAATCGAGGCTATACTCTGAAAAACAACGTAATTCTGTTGTGTTTCATGCTCTGTTTGTGTGAGATATGTATTTCAGTCCGCAGCAGTGCAGCGTGATGGCACTTTGCTTTGTATTAAAAGTTATTCCAACTGGTTTGACAGTGATGGGAGTTAATTTGCTTTTTTTGAGGGGTGAAAACATTTTCAATTAGGTTTAATAACACGTGGCCCTGGTAGTGTGTCATATTGACGGATTGATGGGTGGGGATTAGTGGGTGTCTGGGTAAAAATGTGTGGGGGCCCCGCCGCCCACTAATGGTAGGGACAAAACAAACACACACACACACACACACACACAGACACGCTTTCTATGTTAATCCCAAAAAATAGCCATCGTAGATGACAAAACAAGTCTGATAAACTCCAGAAAATCGAACGAGCGAGCCAAACCCGCCCTAATCCGTCTCTGCCGCCTCGGACAATGCCCCTCTGCGTCGGCAAGAAGCCGAGAAGCTTATGCGTCTGCTAAAAAAGCCGAGATGATCGATATATATATATATATATATATATATATATATATATATATATATATATATATATTCTCATGCTCTTTCATAACGCTGTGCGGAGGCGACGAAAAGAGAGGAAAAAAAAAAAAAAAAGGTCATAACACACGAGCATAATGCGGCCCACGTTCTGCATGATGTCGTTCTGCATTCACGGCCTCGAGCGAGCGCTAGAGCGCAATCTCTCTCTGGAGCGAGCCCTGCCCTGCCTCTGCGCCTCAGAGCTTACTGACAATATCTGCGCAGCCTTCTGGCTGTTTGGAGAATGAAAACCATACATCATCTAGGGATACAAGCTGTTTGGTTAGCCTAGGCTATCAGGGAACAGGGGGGGGGGGGAGGAGAGAGAGAGAGAGAGAGAGGAGGAGGGAGGAGGGAGGAGGGAGGAGGGAGGAGGAGGAGTCACGCGAGTGAGCAATGAGGTCGGCCCAGATGGAGCATGCGGGGTCTGTCTGGATGGACGGGGGGGGGGGGGGGGGGGGGGGGGGGTAGGTCATAAATCATGACAACAGGCCACCGGTCGTCTCGTGGAGCATTCAACATGTCGCGCGTATGATTCGCGGACGTTATCTTTTATTTCCCCTTCGAACCCGGCAGTCACCATGTGGGGGGGGGGGGGGGGGGGTTGGACCGACATACTTTGGAGTTTCCCGAGAAGCCGATTCGATTCAAAGTGAACGGGATATTTTGTTTACCCGTTTTTAATAAGCGCGCGCGTGTTGACAGTCGTACGTCCTAATGACGCCGCGTGCCGGCGGCCGCACGCTGCTCGGATGTGTCTTGCGAGGGGTTTGTGTAAAGCCTGTCGACGTGTGGCAAAAAGGCTTGACAGGTAACGAAGAACTAATGGATGGTTTTCGCCACTCAGGCGTGACAGCGTAACCACGAGGAGCGCTCAAATAATTCATTTGTTTGTCAAATTGCCTTCTCGCAGCTTAACGTGAAATGCACCCTCTCGCTCTCCGTTCTCTCCCTTCTTTTTGTCTTTGTACCTTTTCATTCATTCTTTTGTCCCGATGTCAAGCGAACGCATCGCGGCCTTGCCCTCCAGGTGATCCTATGAAGATGACGTCGTGGGGGGTGGGGGGTGGGTGGGTTTGAGCCACTCGTCTCCCGGCGTCCCATTCATTTGATTTTGTTTTTTTATTATTTGCGTGTGTCTACGAATAAACAAACGAAGCGCGGCGAGAGCGGTGAAATAGATAAATACGTACGACTCTTTTTAGTAAACGAACTCCCCGTCGCCGTTATTTTTCAAGGGGCCTTTACAAATGAAACACATCACAATTAAACATTCCTCTTTATGTGTTACTTTGATACGCTTTTTTGAAACCAGATTTATGTGGTCGAGAGCTGACTCCTTGAATGAAATGCCACAGGGCTCTGGAATAAGTCGAAAAACAACTCTACGTAAAAAAAAAAAGAAAAATTCTTTTAGATCAATGCTTGTGTGAACTGCACACCACAAACACACATCACCGAGGACCCTGAAATCAAATGACAGAAAATTAATATTGTCTTTTCAACCATTTCATGGAGCAAAAAAAAAAAACAGCGGCTTGAGATTACATGAATGAATTGCTTTACTGTGCAGCCACACACACACACACACACCACACACGCACACACACACACACACACACACACACACACACACACACACACACACACACACACACACACACACACACACACACACAGGTAGAGGTCTGGCTGTTGGAAGAAAGTACTTCACAAGCAACGTGGAATTTAAATTACTTGGCTGAATGCGTAAGCAAAGTTAATGAGCGAATTGCCATTAAAGATGCAATACGGCAACAGAAAATTGACACTTTCAGCACATTTGCAATCCCTATAAGAGGAGAAGTAGTCGCCGGGAAAATCACACAAACTCAAGCCCGATGTCATCTCGTCGCGGGCTGTGTCCATTAGGACAAAACATGCCATTTGGAGAAGAAGAAAAAAAGGGAGCAGGCACACATCATTAGGATCGGTGCTCTTTTAATAGTCCCATCTCATTTAATTACATTTCTACAAAAGATGGCGCGTGTTTCGCTTTGCATAAGTGTCATCTGCAGGTCATCTGGCCTCGCTGTCCCCCCCCCCCCCCTTCCCTTTGCATCCCAATGCAGCATCAGTGGAACGTGGACCCTGTACTTGTATAGACACACACTCTGTACCCTCCGATCCTTCGATCCAGATGGTCATGTTTACTTATTTCCAGGGTGTAGGAGGCCCCGAACCCCAGCTAAGGGGTTTGTCTTAAGGGTTTTGTCATTTATGAGACGGTGTGATTGAGGGCTATCGAAGGAGGGAGGGGGGGGCGGTGGCTGGTAAAAAGAAATACAAGCTTTTCCCGCGCCCGCTTAATAGGAACCCTTTGATTTACGCAGTGCCTGGACCCCGGCAGCCCTATGAAGCCCGCCGCACTCAGACGGGAGCCTCAGAGGGACGCTCAGTCACAGAGTGTGTGTGTGATCACAGTGATCAAAGCCTCGTCACGAAGCAATCCTCTCAAACATGCATTGCAGTCGTCGGGTTGTGGATGGGGAGGGGGGTGGGGGGGGGGGGGTGTGTGTGCTACCTGTGGTGAATTAACGAACACGATATTTGTTATTCCTCTCTCCATCGCCGATGGCCCCCTGGCCTCTTGTTGACAGGTGTGCAATTTAGGAGCGCGTAATGAGAATGCGACGCGGGGGGAACGCCGCTCATCGTGCTCGGCGTCCCCCCCGCCGCGCTCTCTGTAAACAAAGTTGAAAACGCAGTGATGAAATCGGGGATTACAGCTGACGGAAAAATAACAAGTAGTCCTCGTCCCGTCGAACCAGAACACCTCTCGTATGGGCCATGTTTATGTAGTTGTTCAGCGGGCCTATTGGGGTGCAAAGGGGGACAATTGTCTGGCCTGCATGGGACTTTTTTTAGCATGTGCCTCTCTTATAAAAGCATTAAATGCCCCAGAAGCAACATTTTTAAAAAAGCTTATATTGTAGTTTATAAAAAGAAGGGTTAAGCTCTTATAACCCACAGTCCACACTGAACACGTCAACAGTGTTTTCATCAAGCAGGAGCACTTCACGTACCAATGAAAGAAACTCATCACACCAGAAGCTAATATCATCTTAATATCAGCTCCATGACGACATATTTCCACAAGACAAACACCAGATCCAAATATTGTAGCCACAGTAGAACTAGAACACCTTATGTGGAAATAAAAGCCACCAGACTGAGTTTAAATGATTGGAGTGAAGCCGCTAGCATCTATAATTTAGATGGCGATCGATGAAACCATTTAATACGCTGTATTACATATTCACACCCAATGAGAAGGTGACCTGCAGGAGTTATGAAGAGAGTGGCTATAAAGGCTGAAAAGCAATCTATTGTAACAGATGACTGATTACACATACATAAAAATAAAGAAGAAAAAGCCTCTTCTCCCCTAAAATAAAACGGCTAAATCCAACAGACCGAAGGACAATCATTACACGACGGTCCCCTCAAACGGCTCAGATTTATAACAAGTAATCATCCAAGAAGAAGCTGAGATTACCCAAAACTCAGAAGCCTCCCTCTCGGTTTAAAAAAAAACAACTTTTTATTACTCCGGGCTGCCGTTCGGGCGCGGATTAAGGAAGTTTGGCGAGAGAGACAATGCTGTGCTCTTTAAAAAAAATATATATTTTATTTAACGAACTACATTGGAAACCAAGAACGGGGAGAACTTTTCTATCCAACAGTTTCAAACTCAACTTTCACATATTATCTCTTCTTTACCTGAACAGCCCAGCGTTCAACTGTACGTCACACATGTAAAACATATGCTGCCGCTCAATATTACTGACGTGAGTAAGAGGGAGCGGAAAGGAGTCGTCTGGGTTCCAGAACGCGTCTCTTTGACTGTCGCTGTCACTTTCCGCGCGATGGATGTCTTCCAGGAGCGAGTGTCAGAAAAACTGTGCGCCATTATCCCCCAAATTTATGGTCTGCTCTTCTCCCCATCTTCAGGTGTGGCCATTCAGAACACCTATTGACTCTTCTGATTTCTGATGACGTCTGATGAGGTCGATGAGGGCTGATTTTATGATGTATAGGCATTTTTTACATGGTTTTTCCATTTTTTTTTTTTGCCTCACACAACGTTAAACCTATGAGAACGACTTAGTTATGTGAGCAGGTGTGCAGATGGATGTGTGAATAGTGGAAACGGCGTCCACATTCTTGCGCCGCTAACTCCCCACTCACTCTGGGGGAGGTTGTAGACAGGAGACAACCAATCAAACGGCACCAATCACTATAATTGTGACACAAATCAACCTCACCGGTTCCCCCACCGAACGCTGCCAACTGTGGCCCTCGGTTAAAGAACGGCTGCCAGGCGTTTAAATCCAAAGTCTCTTTATCGGTGGGCGATTGCACCGTTTTGTTTCATCTACTGACCGTCGTGTAGTAAATCGTCTGTCTATGGTCCTTAAACGGTACTCCTGTGCACCTTTTTTTTATTATTGTGGATCATATCTTAAATTATGTTTTCAAAACTGTGAAAACCTTTTTTTTTTTTTATAGCTTGAGCATTTAAGATCTGAGGGAGTGATCGATGTCGGTCATTCAAATGTCATTAACGATATATGCAGCGTAAGCTTTTCATAATTCGCCTCTGCACAACGCCCCAACATATCTAGTGTAACTAAACAATGTTGACGGAAACAGCAAAAGAACAATAAACGTACAGTGAAAATGTCCAGGTGTTAGGAGGAGGAGCCATGTGTCCAGGTGTTAGGAGGAGGAGCCATGTGTCCAGGTGTTAGGAGGAGGAGCCATGTGTCCAGGTGTTAGGAGGAGGAGCCATGTGTCCAGGTGTTAGGAGGAGGGGCTATGTGTCCAGGTGTTAGGAGGAGGGGCTATGTGTCCAGGTGTTAGGAGGAGGGGCTATGTGTCCAGGTGTTAGGAGGAGGGGCTATGTGTCCAGGTGTTAGGAGGAGGAGCCATGTGTCCAGGTGTTAGGAGGAGGAGCCATGTGTCCAGGTGTTAGGAGGAGGAGCCATATGTTCAGGTGTTAGGAGGAGGGGCTATGTGTCCAGGTGTTAGGAGGAGGAGCCATATGTTCAGGTGTTAGGAGGAGGGGCTATGTGTCCAGGTGTTAGGAGGAGGAGCCATGTGTCCAGGTGTTAGGAGGAGGCGCCATATGTTCAGGTGTTAGGAGGAGGAGCCATGTATCCAGGTGTTAGGAGGAGGGGCCAGGAATAATGATTTCTTCACTTTTCTGAATAATTTGAATCCTCGTTCGTTAAGACGTCTCTAGCTCTTGTTTTTATTATTTGTATTAGTTGAACTGTAACATTTGACTAGTAAGCTATTTGAAAAGGCAGGCGCAGACAGAGACATTTAAAAAAATATAATTTGTCTTTTATCTTGGCCCAAGCGGAAATGGAAAGGTAGAGAATAATATGTCATTTCAACAATTCAATGAAAATGTTTGAGATGCCTGACTGGATGGTTGACTATTCATCTGACATGACAGTATGGAATAAAACCACAAAAAGGTACATTACATGTCATTTAGCTGACACTTTTATCCAAAGCGACTTACAGTCATGTTACATTCATACACTGTAGACAAAGCTACAGGGAACAATTCAGGGTTAAGTGTCTTGCTCAAGGACACATCGACTAGGGTGGGGATTGAACCGCCAACCCCCTGATTGAAAGACGGACCTGCTAACCACTGACCCACAGATTCTATATGGTAATTACTTTGTGTTTAATTTTGAGTTAGTTTTAATCTCCTAATGTAAAAAACTGTGATTTATGGGATCTGTAAATAAGAATAAGGGACCTATTTCTTTAACAATTACGTGACATTCTCTGACGTGTCACCCTCTTCCTTTCCTTCTCTGGAGCCACAATGCGCACACACGAAAACCCCTCGAGATAAATATCCCCGGTTAGCAGAGGTGAGCGAGCTTTAAAATCCAATGGGCAGACTCGCTTACCGCTGAATTGAAATGATCCGAGAGATCGGTTTGTCATTTACTGCTTAATGACAAATGGGAAATCTACGAAAGATTATATGACCCGAGCTCACATTGGGTGCTGGACCCCTTCAGGAAAGGAACAATGTGTGTGCACTGAACTGCAGCACGACTACACTGTAGATTTAATGAAGGCGAAAAGCTCATGTCCCCTCAGATTTAGTGGCAACGGAATAGCCCTCTAATCAAACCTGGTCTGATTTAAAAAGGCTGAGGCAGAGGGCAGTTGGAGGTATATTTATGTAATAAAAACCCATCTATACATTTGATTTTACGCCCGTGAGGCATTAGCACTCCGATTGAAACGTTGCAGACGTGTTCAAATCATTACGTGTAATATGAAATGGCCTGACGAATGCAAATTTCAGGTTCACTGGAGATGGCGTAACAGATGGCAGACAAATAGAAATGGCGAGTCTTCTTCTTCACAGCTCGAGGGCGATTTCTTTAATGCGGGTGAAAATACACGTTTCCATCTTTAGCGTGACGAATGCACGACTTTAAAGATCAAAGCGGGGACCTGGTATTTATTCCGCTCTGGCCATTTACACGTGTTTCCCATTCATTAGTGACCTCTAAACACAATAGTTTACATTGCTGTTAATCCAGAGAACAGAACATCTGGCATTTTTGAAGAGGAAGCATATTCAGATATGTTCATCCAGGAGACTATTTAAGGGGAGAGATTAGCATGGATACTGCAATAGCATCGTTTATATCGGAATCGGAGAGTGTACTTCTTTTTTGGGAGAAGAGCCAAGATGGGCACTTCTTCTCCCAACTGTCTTCGTCAAAGGTTTGATTGACAGATGGTTTATCCAATCCCATGCCAAGTATTATTAGAAGGTGCTCGCCCTTTTTCCAAACAGTTTCCAATGGGTGGCTCCTCAGATGTTTCTGTGGAACGAACCATCTGGCTAGCTCAAGACCTAAATCGAGCCTTTGATAAACACGTCTTCGGGACTTGTGTTACAGAGACGTATTCAGCATTACCGCCAGTCACCAGAGGTGTCGCCAAATCACAGAGAACTGAAATCTTACAGTGGTACAAACAAATACAATTCATGATATTGCAAACCCAACTATTGCTGAGGATCTACCAGCTCTATTCACAGGGATGAGTGGCTTAAACTGATGACCGGTTCAACCGTCTGTACTCTGCTGTTAGATGTGCTACCTTTGCCAGGTGTGCCCACATATAGAAGTATAGAAGACCCACCACCTGACACGCAGGTCCACACAGCAACGGTATGCTTTCTTTTTTTTTTGGCTCGTGATCTCACGAGCCGGGGAGCAACAAGACTAAAGAGGGAGGCGGAGACGGAGGGGGGTCCGCTTGGCAGACCTCCAGTGCTCATTGTGCACTTGTTAAGGCTGGAGCTGATAAAAGGAGACAGATTAGGTTGTCTGGGGTTTTTCCGGCACAGAGGCCTAAAACACGGAAGGACTTTAGCTCTGTGTTGGGCTTGTCGGCATCGGAAGGCAAAAATTCTCTTGGCTTTAATCTCCTGCACGGATAGGGGGACGTTGATGCAGTGCCTTGCTCAAGGTCTCTTCAGCAAGGGTGCCGCTGCCTATCATCGCGGGCCCTCTGTTTATTGGACGTTCTGCTTAATAACGCCACTGCCGGTTTCCAAAATTCCGCTCAAACAGAATAAACGGCAGGTAATGAAAAGGGAAGGAAGCGAAAAGTTACCTGAGGATATACAAACACGTCTCTTACTGGATGATTTTAAAAAGTAATAAAGGGGGTTGTTATGTGGAGATGTAAGCCCCAAAAAAAAAAAAAAAGGTTCTTGACAAAGGGAATGCATTTGTTGAAACACTTTTGTGTGTTTGTATGCAGTTAGTACTGAGCGAGAGGTTCAAATCTTAGGAGGATTGCGCATTTCTCGAGTGATACCATTAAAATCTCACAGTTGTTTATTATAACGCACATTCCAAGTTTGAAAACAGAAACACATTTAAATCCCCCCGCTCAGGCTATCTATAACATATTTTGATAATTGTAGAATTTGTGCTGTGTCTATTAAAGCCATTTAAAAATAAAATGCTTTTCTCCATCGCAGTAGTTTTCCCCTATTTCATTTCTTTTGATGAGTTCTAAAAACAGCAGGTGTTTAATATAATATCTGCATGTTAGAGAGGAAGCAGATCGAGTTAATGACCTTTAATGAATTGGTGAGGATTTAAAGCGTATTATTTTATATATATATATAACTCTGATCAGCGTAATCCTTCTATTACAGCAGGTTATTGAACCGCGTATGTGCTGCATATTTGTTCGCTGTAGGAAAAGTTTGCTAATCTCAAAGAAAGCTACAGCAGGTAAATCAGCTTTTTCTGGCACGATCTCGTTGAAAAGTGCTGACGAATGATTTTTCCGGGATGACGAGTGATATGCATTTGAAAAGGCTGCATCCCGCAACACTGCAGGATTATGATGATTAACGATTGGACCCCAACTCCTTTTGGGTGCCGAACACTTTTGAGCTGAATCAGGCAAAAAAGCCCATCACACCCCACTGATTCCTTTCTATTAAAATCAATACGACTCACAGAGAAACAGACGAGATGAAGGGGGATTTAAAAACTCTGAAAGACACAGTCGGCATTGCGGCGTGTGAAAAAATCCCCGAAAGATGTACCCCCCCCCCCCCACCGACGCCCGTAGGCCCGGTCACATCAAACCCCGCCGCGCGACAGCTACATTTAGTGGCCAATTTTACACCGTTTATTTAAGAGGGCGATACATATTTGTACCGCTGACGTCTGTGAACCACATCGTACGGATGAGCACTGGCGACACCTTCTCAAGAGGCCTTTGTAATGTGGCGCCGAGCCACTTGCAGCCACACTGTAACCGTAATAAAAGAAGAAGAAGAAGAAGAAGAAAAAACACGAGAAATCCGGCTGGGCCACAACCATCTTTTTCCTTTAAAAAAAACAGAGCTTCCTAAAAATCCACCACCCCACTGATTTAGACACACGAAATCGCTGCGTGGCTCCGGATAACTGAACAGTTTAGATTATACCAGAAAATTGACTGGATATAAAAGCATAGCGTTCAATCCTTTTGTCACATTCACAACCTTCTTCAGAGGAAAGCCTCGACGACCCACGTCTTCTTCTCCCTCATGAAGAGGTATAGAGATTGGATTTTTTGTGTTAAATCTATTTATTTTGTGCACTGCACATGAACTAGAGTGGTGAATGTTAATGGTTGAAATAACACACAAGTATCATTGTGATTTGAGCTGAACATTGTGAGCTGAACATTGTCATTTCACTCCCTAAACTGGCTTCCAATGATGAAATGTACCCCAGGAGTTAAAATTAATGCCTACTTTGATACTCATTTGTTTAAATACAGGCTCTATATTTTTAATACAGGCTTCTACCTATCTTTTTCTCACCTATTAATTTTTTGAATAAATTTATAACATAGTTTTGAATCTCGTTGAATATATAACCAGGAAAGATTCATGCCCTTGCGAGTCTTAACCTTGTCTAAACTGACCTTTTTTACGTACCAAGGACTCTCTAAATAGCTCCTTTCATAAGTGTAACTCTATTATAACTCCACTTACAGTCCTGTTTAATTTAAGCATGATTGTTCAGACTAAAAAACGAGCATCAATGTAAATGCTCTCACCCAAGAGTTCAATTTTTAATGAAGCAAAGAAAGAAACGCACCTTTTGTGACGCGGCGGCGGATAAATGTTTTTCACAATCGGGGCCTTTTATGTTTGTTTTTGTGTCGTTCACATTATTCCTGCCCGCAAAATGTAGATCTGTTCCGCGTACCACTTGGTGGCAGCAGTGTGCAACGCGTAGGCAGAGAAGAGCAACGCGTGCACGCTACAGGGGCAAAAAAACATGCGTGTAAATATATATTGCACAACTTTAGATGGTCGGAAAAAACTCTTTATTCATCTTTATTAATGTTTGTTAGAGCTGGAGGACACAATCAATGCTTTTTGTAAACATAACCTTTGTTTGTTTACAGGAAAACTCCACAGGGCGCCTTTCAGGCTAATTAATATTTTTGCCAAACAATCCCACAAAATGATGAATTTTCTCTCAATGTCTTCGCCCATTGTGGTGTCAAAGGGTTCTGCTGCGAGGCTACATAATAAGTCCTGCTGTGTATTTTCCTTTTTTATATATTTTGACACTGGCTGAGGGGACTGATGATGCTGATCTTTTGTTTTTGTTTATGTGCTTGTTCATGTGTGAAACAGGAAGCATGTGGAAATGTATGAACAATATGGTAATGTGTGCACTTGACCTTTGAACTGCCAAGAGGAGCCTCCAGTTGGTGCAACATTATTCTTTTCTTACTCATCTGTTGTGCTTTTTGTGCGCATCCACCTACGTTTACTGGTGAGAGCGAGAGAGAGAGCGAGAGAGCCCCAGAAGGAACTTTATGGCCTCAGAAAATGCATTTATTTACTATATACAAATGCATATGCGACTATTCGCTCTTTGACATCATGCACACCCATGTATGTCTGTGAAGTCAGTGAAGAACCATGTTTTATTTTCTTTATTCATGTTATGCTATGTAACCGCGTCACGTCCCATTTCAGCAGCTCCATGTTCATCGTAGCGATTCCGGTTAATTCCGGCAGACTCGCGTCTGTGTGTGTGTGTGGCAGTGGGTTCATTAGTGTCTCTTGCAGGACACCGGTCGTACTCAACATCCCATATTACGCCAGTCCCGATCCCCTAAATCCTTTAGAGTGCTCTCCGCTGTTGGCCACACCAGTTGAGGGTTGAAAAACGACTGTATTTGCTGTAGTACCGGAGCACGTAATAACACCCCGGGTGATTTGTTATTATCTGACGGTGATTTTTTTACCAGAGTTGGGAATCGAGGCCAAGGTCAGAGGATCAAGTGGGATTTGTGGTTAGTAAAATGTCAGTCTGATCCGGGCGTCGAGCCCAATCGTGTGATGATACAAGTGTGCAAATACCACAGGGGGGGGGGATAGGTGTGCACGCCAGCGCTTTGGACACATGGATGGGTGGAAACATCCACCTGTTGTGGAACGTTAGGAACACAAAGGTTTCTCTCCCCCGACTCCCAGAGAAATGAACCTCCACGGCCATCGAGTATCTCACTGAACTAAAACTAAAGCATTCTGCGCGGATCTCTTAGGAGATAGTGCTTAGCATCCTCCATGGTTTGCACGCTGCTCTCTGCATGATGGCAGAAGCATAAAACTCAAGGCGACATTCTTTAGATTTTATTGGATTTCTTGATTTTAAAAGGACCTCATTTAAAAATGAATATCACCCAAAAAAAGAAAGAAAAAAAAAGGTCCATTCTGGTTTCTCTCACTATTCCTCTCTTACCTCGTACTCCACGTACTCCTCCTCCTCCACCTCGTAGGAAACCGTTTGGATCTTGACGTGCTCGCCGTCCTCCAGCAGCTTCGCCTGGGGATCCTCGGTGGCGGGCGTGTCCGCCCCCGCCGCGTTGGACGCCTCCTTGGCTTTCTTCTCCGTGAACGTGGTCTCGCAGCACTCGCTTTTGTATTCCTTAGCCTTGATGCCGTCGCTGTCCTCCTTGTACAGGATGAAGTTGGGCCTGTAGAACGCCTCGACCGCCAGGTGCAGCGAGGTGGCGTCCAGAAGCTGCTGAGATTTTACCTTCCCGTTGGTGTTGTAACTACCTCCGCTCATCACGTTGCCGTTGTTCACCTTTCCTCCGCCACCTCCTCCTCCTCCACCACCTCCTCCTCCTCCTTCTCCTCCACCTCCAGCAAAGTAATTAATAATGTTTTCCTGGTACTGGTTATTAGGGAAGTCGCCCCCGTAACCGTTGACCATGTGCTTACTGTTTTTGTCCAACAACGGGTTCTGGAGCTCGCTGAGATTCTCCATGGCAACGGAGGGCGAGCGGGGAGCGGTGTGTGTTTGCTGCTCGGCGACGACGGACCAAAAAAAAGAAGAAGAAGAGGAAAGGATGTGCTCCTCAATGGCGTGCGTCGATGTCAGTAAAGGTGTTAGCGGCGTTCAGCATTCAGAGATCTAGGGAGGACACAGACGGGGAAGGAACATGTGAGGATGATTTTATTCGACGTCCACCAGCAGGTGACAGTTTGCCAAACACTTGCTCGCATTAGATCAAAGTTCAGCTGTCGTTCCCTCGGCAGCGACGACTTTTTACAGCGTCCCCGCCTGTCAAGAGCTGCACCCTGCACAGATGATTCATCGAAGTTTAATTTGCTTCCTCGCTCTAAACACATAAAGTCAGAGACACACACGCGCACACACACACACACACACACACACACACCGTACCACGGTGCCAGCAGCAATACATCAACGCGCTGCTCTTCAACAATATCATTTGATTATAATTGCTCGTCATGTGTCGTCAGGGTGTCATCGGGCCAGACTTTCTGATCGGGGATCAGTTGAGTTCTCGGGGGACACCCTGAACTGTGAACGTGTGATAGAAGGAAAAAGAAAAAGTTTGTCATATTGTCGGTTTGTGTGTATTGTAATCAGTCGTGAGGGGCGAGTTCACTGATATTGGCCGAATCGGCCTCATTCGAATGCATCTTGTGGTGATTAAAAAGATGTGAATCTTATTGAGCAACTCAACACTTAATTAAAATCGGGCACTTGATTCATTGACTTAACAAAAATGATTAAAATGTTCAAAGAGGGAAATTTGGACCACAAAAGTCCAGATGAATGTTTTTTTTTTAAACATTAAGCAATCAGTAGCTGTGAATAGACACTTGTTGTATGTTCATGGGAACGTTATTTAGTTTTCGAAATCTTATTTTTTCCGTCTTTGAGACAATTATTACACCCGAAGGAAGACATGATTTGTGATGACCAAGATCTACTCTGAAGTCAGATATGTGTTGTTATGAAACTTGTATATGTATATAAGTAAGCGCAACCGAGGCTCATTGGGTTTGTTGTATTGTGTACACACAGAATAAATGAATCATTACTGGTGGCTGATGGATTTGACGGCTTTATGGCCACCGTGCTTCGATACATTTCCGCCTTTCTAAAATAATATTAGCAAAAATCATTTCTGGCTGTTTGCCACAAAGAGGTTAGGGCCATAAATAATCTCATATTGCCCATAAATGTAAACAAAAGAAGCACAACCATACAAATAGAGGGTTGCATACTTTTGGTAGTTGCATAAATAAGCCCCCATTGATCCATCTGTGTAATACCGTACAGCAGAATGTTGATATTGTCTTAACAGAGGACACCTGACTCATCGGCTGAGATCAGCTCTACATTTAGTTATCACAAGAATCCAAAAACCAAATGAAACCTAAATCTGATTAATCTGCGTTTAAAACAGAAAAGCCCAAAGCAGATTATTTCCTTGGGGTCGTGACCCCAATCGTGCATGTCTGGCTCCCTCCACTAACGGTTAAAGAGAAGGTATTTACAATACCAAGACGACAAGATTACACGTAATGCCGAATAGCATTTGTGGCGATGGGATACGGATAATATCTTGTTGGTGCACAGGTTAATAACTTGTCCATTAATCATTTTGTGGACGATTCATCCCCCCCCCACCGTTATCCCTTGGTTAATCATGTTCAGAAACCTCTGCTGTTTCATATCCAGCAAACAAAATTCTGTGTCATACATTAATAAAAAAAAAAAAAACGTACTCAACGAGGTTCAGGACGAGTAATGAAAATATCAAGCTCTCCTCCTTATTTTTAAATTCTTAAGCTCCGTACGACATGATGTTATGGAGGAGTCTCCCATCGGGCATGAAGGAAGAGACCAATAACCTGCAGTGTGCTTCATCCTCTCTCCAAAAAACAACTTTCATTATCTCCGGCAAACCTGCGGGGAGATCACGTGTTCCGCCGTATGTGTGCGTCCGTCCGCGGCTAATCTCGCACGCCACTGGACCCCATCGGCCTCATCGCCTCGTTGCGCTCATTTACGACTCAACTCTACCTCTCGCCGGTTACGTTCATGACATTTTATTTGGTATTTTCTTCTGGCAGTTTATTTTTTTTGTACTGTCTTTGACGGCTGACTCCTCTTAACCGTCCAGTGTGGGGCTTCAGGAGCGAAAAAAGGCATCTCTGGGCTAAAACATTCATAGACATCCATAGAAAAGGATTCCATACCCCGATACGTTATGATCCACGAAAAAAGGCCGGCACGATGCGATATGAATAAATCCCTCCATTTCGTTGATCTTCATCTCCATCTTGAATGTAAGGCAGCCGGGAGGGAGGATTCATTGTGTGACATTGAACTCTTCTTCTGGTTTGGAGTGGGAGAGGCAGAAAACATCTGCACGTTGCCGAGAGCACTTTTTTATAGTTTACCAGGTAATAATTTCCCCCGACAAAGTTCTCTCATTCTCTCTGAATCTCTCTTCCTCGTCCTCGATTACCCCGACGTCGGATGTTGTTGCTGTTTGCGCTATTTTTTTTTGTTCTCAGTGTTTTCTGGCCCCCATGAATAAAACACGAGCCCCGCGGGGGCGCTTCGAGGTTTCCGAAAGCTCAGCAAGCAACCGGACAGCCGACGGAAAGTTTTCACGGGTTCCTCCCCCCCCCCCGTCGTCGTCGGACCTCCTGCTTCCGAATGCGCTGACGTCGACGTTCCGCGCCAGCGTGCCCTTTGGTACCACGCGCAGCCTCCGCTTATCGCACACTCGTGCAGTTCTCGAGTCGGCTGGAGTGTGAAAAGTGTGAGAAACGAAGAAATGAAGAAATCCTCATGAAAAACTAAAGACGAGCAGCTGCTGAGGCTCCTATCCACTCGGGATGCTGCCGCTGCAGGTCTGAGCCACGTGGTGGCATCTGCCTTGATAGCGTGTCCTTAAAATGCTAAAGAAGTGTCACCGCGTTAGCTGTGATTTGATGAATAATCAAAACCGATTACGTGGACATGAACTATTTTGATTTTTTTCCCCCGGAAGCTGCTTTCTGATAATTGGTTTCCAGCTGTCACATGCCAACTTTTTACCCTCGTGAGTTCTTTTCGAATGTCAGAAAGCATAATTCTCAAAATCGTGGAGGATGTCGACTTAAGCCGAAGCGGCTGCAAAAAGCGCTTCGACATCAATAAATCACCACGCGCATTAATGCTCCGCTGCGATTACCACGATCGAATGAGACAGCCGGCACGAGGACGAGCTCCTTCGACTTAAGTTTTGATTTGACGGCGGAATTTTGCATCTTCAACGGATGTTTCGCCCTCGGGACGAATAAAAATGAGCGTTTAGTTTTTCTCTACATTGAGGTAGTGCAACCAAATCAATGCTAATGAACTCCATCTCTCTTCTGACATGGACCCGAACTCGATAAGTGCTCTTCCAAGTAACCAGCTTTCCGGGTCCCGCGACTGTGGCACTCTGCACAAAGGCCCCGAGCTGACAGCGGATTAGTTTCCGTGTCATTACTTAAGATGCTCTGAGAAAAATCTTCTTGATGTTGTCGGGCATCCCAAAAAAAATACGTTGCTGGTGCAGAGGGGGGCTTTTTCTTTTCTTTTTTTTCACACCAAATGGGAATTTGAAGTGTGAATAAGCTATTTCAGTGAGAGCTGAGTAATGTAGGACATCGCCGGCGAGTCATAGAAAGAATCACTGTTCTGCGTGTCTGTGTGTGTGCGTGTGTGTGTGTGTGTGTGTGTGTGTGTGTGTGTGTGTGTGTGTGTGTGCGCACATTTTGTTTTGTGGGTGTTTGTGGTTTCGTGCCCAGCGCCGCGGCGGCTGTGAGTAAATATCCGTGCGTACGAGTGGGTGGAGGCGTTCGCAAGAGAACTAGAGAGTGACTAAAGAGAGGCAGAGAAGAAAGGGGAGGGAAAGAGAGAGAGAGAGAGAGAGAGAGAGAGAGAGAGAGAGATCGTACTTCTATGCGATGCTCCGCTCGAATGCATTCGGGCCTGTCGGTTGACGGGCGCCTGAGGCCCGGGAGGCGTAAAGAGCTTCGGGAGGCGCGGCTGAAAGCGAATGAGGCAGAGAGGGAAACAATCCGGCGTGACGGAGGTGGCAGACGCGCTGTTGTGCTGCAGTGCTGCTGCTGCGTGAGAGAGAGAGACCTCCGAGGTGTCTGTCGGAGGGGCTAATAGACGAGTGAACAACCTGTAAGCGTCCGGGGGTAAGAGCGAGCCCCGTGGCATCGCTAACATGCCCGTGGCTTCAACCTCCCATCAGACTCCGGTCAGCACGCTCTTTATTTCCCCGCGTCAGCCCCGTTGCCAATCAACCTCAGACCTCTGACCCCCGAAGCCGAGAGCGGTTATTATCAGCCGGGCCTCGAAAAGGCCGACGCGGCGAGACGCAGCTGAATACCAATGTGGCTTATCTCTCGGGCCGCGTTTACCGAAAACCCCATTTTCTCGCGGCTTTCTTTTCCTGCATGTGGAGAGATCTGCACACTCCACCACCACCACCACCACAACAACAACAACAACAAATTCATCTTTCTGTAATTTCATCTTTTTGGAGCGCCGGCTGGCGTGTAATGTGCATAATAAGGTAACGCCAGGTAGTTATCGATGATAGCAGGACGCTCATTGCACGTTCGCCCGTGAACCTTTGCCCCCTTGGCCTCGGCACATGAAAGTCCACCGGCAGATTAAGCAACAGGAAAGGGTGAAGGGAGTAATGGGCTTATAACCGTGTTGACTCCATCCATTATCATCAAAGGAGACTGCGTAAAAATGTCATAATCCACTTGAAATTAATCTGAATCCTATTCCCTGTGTTACTGCTGATAGTCTGTCCCCTCTGTCTATCTGTGGAGCTGATAAAAGCATTACACCCCTGAGCGAGGAACCTTCCACGAAAGGAATTAGGACTCCTCTGGACCCTTCCTTGTCTCTTCCCGTGTGCCGCTACACTCTAGCCGCTTGATTTTTTTGTGTTGTCCACGCCTCCGTCAGATGTTCCTTGGTGTGTAAATCCTCCGTTGAAAAGCTCCGCCACATGCGTTTGAATAATCCAATGAGTTGATAGCAGCCGCGTACACGAGTGGTTTGTTGTTAGGTGAGAGACTTGTTGTCTTCATTGCCTATTGATTATGGTCTCCAGTAGCTGATGGCAGGGCACCAGAAGTTATTCTGTTAGATAGATAGATAGATAGATAGATAGATAGATAGATAGATAGAGAGAGAGATATATATAGATAGATAGATAGAGAGAGAGATAGGTAGATAGATAGATAGATAGATAGATAGATGGAGAGAGAGATAGATAGATAGATAGATAGATAGATGGAGAGAGAGATAGATAGGTAGATAGATAGATAGATAGATAGATAGATAGATGGAGAGAGAGAGAGATAGATAGATAGATAGATAGATAGATGGAGAGAGAGAGAGATAGATAGATAGATAGATAGATAGATAGATAGAAAGATGGAGAGAGAGAGATAGATAGATAGATAGATGACTGCTGAAGTTGTGAGTGGAAAACCAGCTACTTTCTATGGTTTTTCTCAATCTATTAGGACTGCAGCTCAAGCAGCGATCAGACCTGACATCACTTGTGCGGTCCCAATTGTTGCCGACACCAGGGGCCGATCAGAAGGAAAAGGTTGGGGATTGAGTGTGTGTGTGTGTGTGTGTGTTTTAGAGAGGGGGGGGTATATAAGCTCCTTGCTGCATGCCTCTTTTGCCCGAGCAGCTGAATCTTGGCCGCAACATTTATCCCTGTCAACACCTTCAACAACAACTTACTGCGTGCATTAAAAATGAGGCTAATATTCACAAAATATCATGAGTGTAGACACTCCTTTTCACTCTTTTGGATATATACTGTATATCTTTGTGTCTGTGAAGAGAAATATTCTTGATTTAAAAAAAAGAATATAAATAATAGAATAATAGAATATATATATATATATATATATATATATATATATATATATATATATATATATATATATATATCTAGAGCCCACAGAGACTTGATGACTTCATGTTATTAAAAGCTCCCTCAAAGCACAACACGCACACAAAGAAAAAGGGATGGAGCAGTTGCAGGTGGGAACTGCCTGCGGAGTTCTTTCTCAACAACATCCTCCATCACAACACACACACACACACACACACACACACACAGACACACACACACACACATGCGATGCGACACGTCACCACTTGTCTCTATTAAACGGTCATGTAGACGAACATGCGCATACATGTAAAAACACATCCTGCGTGAAGGCACATTCACTGAAGCCCCGCGTGCATGCAACAAATACCTTCACGCGTTTTTGAAGCTTTTTTTTTTTTTTTTTTAAACACACCATTACGCACGCTGCAAAAAAAAATAATATCTGGTTTATAGTTTGAGCTTTTAGTGGATGAATTAATCTCCTACCTTTTTGAGTTCTCAACAATCCCAAATATTGTTTGGAGGATGCAAACACTCGCTTGTTTCCGCCTGTGCATTGTGGCCGGGATGCGCACGGTGTCGCCCAGGGAAATAGACATCTCTCAGACTTTTTTCATTTGAAGAAAGAGCCAATCATTTCGGGCTGAACAGGTTCTGCGCCGCCGTCACAGTGTCGTTGTCTCTCTATCTCTCTCTCTCTCTCTTCTCTATAAATATAAAGGTCTCCCTTCCCAATAAAGCGTTTACCTTGAGAGTCGACTGCACTGTTGTTGCCTTCGGAAAGTTCAAACACCCTCTCCCGTTGGTCTGCGCGAGAGGGATGGAGAGAGAGAGAGAGAGAGAGAGAGAGAGAGAGAGAGAGAGAGAGAGGGGGATGGAGAGAGAGGGGGATGGAGAGAGAGTGGGGGGAGGTTCAGAGAGCCAGGCGCGGCTGGAGAGAGGAGGAGAGTCCCGGATACGGTTCGCAATGCGCGCAAAGAGAGAATAGAGAGCGCGTGCGCTTTACTTTCCTTGAGCGCGTGAAGGATGTTCTTCGAGAGGATGTGTTTTTTTCTTCTTTCTTCTTTCTTCTTCTTCCCAACCGTCACCAGGCAGCAGTATCCAAAGCACTGGATGATAACAGTACATTAACCCCGCCCGCACACCCTTATTTAAATCAATTATTGAGCTACAGTTGGGAAGCAGATGGCGAGCCTGCAAACTGTAATGTTTTTTTTTATGCAAGTGATATTAAAGTATGAATAAATAGCAATGGAAGTGAGCGAGATTATGATTGGGTGGCTGGATTGTCATCTGTCGTAAATCGTAAAACAGGTCGCAGCCACAGAAAAGCGTTTTCCTCAAACAGCCACTACAATTACCCGGAGTGGAACCGAGGGTGGGGGTGGGGGGATGTCTGATTTGATTAGTGCAAGTGAACGCGGCCATAACGTCAGCGAGAGCCCTCTGTGACGTTTGTGTGGCACTCAAATTAGTCACTTTAACTTTCTTCGGTTATAAAATAGAGCCCGCAGAGCCAAAACGAGTTCCAGTTCTTATGAAAACACTCCCAGACCAGACAAGGCCGTGGTAGCGAGCCGTCAATAAAGCATACCCTGCTTTATGGTCTTATTTCAATCTCAATGGACCATCATGTACTAAATGAACATCACGCTGCAATGAAGAAGACTTGAAACTAGAGATTGAGACCATGAACTCATGTTTACTGAGGGAATAAATCAAGAGACAGTTACAAGTTCTACACAATCTGCCTTCTTTTTGCACCAGAGGAGTTGCTCCATGACGGATGGATGGATGGATGGATGGATGGATGGATGGATGGATGGATGAAGAATGCATGTTCAGAATCAGAACCTTTTATTGCCAAGTATGTTTTCACATTGGAGGAATTTGTCATGGCGGGTGGCGCAACAATAGACAATAACATTAACAAGTGACAACAATCAACACAGTGCGTGAATTAAGAACATAAATATAAAATAAAGTGCACAGACAGGCAGGTTTCAGTGCTTTAACCAGTGTAAGTAAGTTTAAAGTGACAAGTGCATTTAAAGTGAAGAATTAAGTGAATTTGAGGCACTTTCTCCATTGGCTTGATTTTTTAGATTTGGAGATTGCCACCTGATCAAACCCCACCAACACAGTCCTGAGAGAGAGAGAGAGAGAGAGAGAGAGAGAGAGAGAGAGAGAGAGAGAGAGAGAGAGAGAGAGAGTAATATTGATTATAAATGGCTAGCTGTCTTCTTGGCTCGAAGGTCTTGTTGTTGTTGTTGTTGGCTTAGTGGGGAAAAAAAGAACTTAAAAATCAAACATACACACAAAATCCCACACTCAGTGCAATTAAAAAGACTAAAATTCAATAAATATCTCCCAGACTGACGGGTAGTAGTGGAAATGACAACCAGAGAACAGCGGTTTGCTACTGCGGCGCCGAGCTCTGCTCCAAACGATTTTGGGGCGATTTCTCGTCGGTGTACTTTGCTGATGTTCTCCCTCTGAAGAAGGAGTGAAACAGAACCAGCGAAGGGGTGAAACCGCCTGATGTGCCACTCTTCTTTTATTTCCAACAAACCTATAAGGGAGCTGATTGTTTGAACAATTAGAAAGACTTAAAGTGTGTTTCCACGAGTTTACAAGGCAATCAAACCAGTCCGAGTTTGGCGCGAAAGAAAAAAACCTGTTGAACTCATCCCGAAAAAACTCACGCGGCGCGTTAATGCAGTTTGAAAGCCATGTTGTGGGTGTCATTTATGCAAACATATATTTGTGATTGTGCTACGTTCAGGTGACGGAGGATAACAAGTGAGGAAGACTACTTGTGGAAGAAGGTGGTCGGATGGGTCATTCCACCTGAGGCCTGTACTATGAGTGAGCCGCTGTGGAGACGACTATAATTACAAGTTAATGTGTTGGTAAGATGCATTCCTATAGAATATAATTAAATCACCCACATATTATAATAGTGTACGTATAGAGTACCTGAAGGAAGGTAACGCGTACAGTCCTGGTTATATAAATGTCATTTATGGTGCTGTTAGACTACATTAATACAGGTGTGTGTGTGATCTCTTTGCAGGCGAGAGACCAAAATGCTTCTTTCTGGGTTTTTTTTTACCTCAATGAAAATTAGTTTTTTTGAAAGGGCAAAAAAACATGGATACAAGCAGAATATTGTGTTTTGTATTGTCTTTTTTTTCCAATACATTTTGGACTTTTTGACTTTGGAGTTATTGCAAATGTTTTGTTCACACAAGTCCAGAACCAAACCTATACGTTGCCGTCACTCTCGGATAATATTCTACAAATGTTCGGCCCATTATTACTAATAATATTAGTGGCTCCTCATCTTTATCTGAAATTCAAATGTCAACGTTAGGAATTAAGCTTTGGAATATTTAGTGCAGCCCGATATGAAGTATAACTTACAGATTTTAATTATGATCTTATATATATATATATATATATATATATATATATATATATATATATATATATATATATAATGTATTTGCTGACATCGGTGTCACCGCTGAATACGGATAAAATATTGAATATGCATAAGAATGCATCCGTGCAACCACACAATGCACACAGGTAGTTATTACAGAGGCAGTGATATAAGGCCTTCACAAAGGTTAAGTGTGCAGAGTAAGTTACCATGGCGATCTACCCTGAGAAGAAGTAAACCACCTCCATTGAGCTTAAAAACCCACCTGAAGTTACCTCTCTATCTATTCCTGCTTTGTAGTTCAGGGGTCAGGAGATGTTTTTTTACATTAAACGATGTGGCGTGAAATAAGACTTTACATGTCCCGCTATTTATACGCCTTCACCATGAGATCAGGTTGATTTTTCTCTTTAAGTGTAACAATATGTATTGTTTATTCATCAGATGTGGCGCACAATGCTTCCTGGTGCACGTAGGCCCGGCTAGCGCGGCTTACGCAGTGGGAGAGATCAACGTTCTCGGTCAATGTAGCAAAATCTGGGGAATTTAATCTTTCCAGTGGGACACATGTACCACCGGCACTGATTAGACATCCACATGAAGGTGTTGCATTTAACTTTTAAGCCCAAGACAGCCTCCACGTGGGGTTAATGCGTATAGTTCAAGTAGCCTGTTTAAGTGAGTGAACTTCAAAGGTTGCCACATCATTATCCAGGGCTCCGAATCGTCTTTAACAGTGTAAGAAGGTTCCTGACCACAATCTCTGCATTTTTTGATCTTTGAAGAAAAAAAAATGCTCCTACATTATTTTTTGCAGGCGAAAGGGATCTCGTGGCACCGACACTTCCGTCCTTTCATGTGCGGTGTGTTGTGCGATTGGCATTTAAACGCGTGCGCTACAGTGCAAGAAGAAAAGTGAGCGGCTCAAACACGGTCTTGTGATCATTGCTTTGGTTTGACCATGAGTGGGGGGGGGGGGGGGGGGGGGGGGGGGGGAGTGAAACGGGGGCAGGTACGTAGGGACTTGGCTCTGATAGACGGTGTAATAGCCTTGAGTGTTCTGAAACACTGATCACACCTCTGTTTCAACATTACCCCAAACCACCCTCTGTTCTTACCCTGCAGTGTGTCATTTCTTTCTCAGTAAGTTTTTTCTTCTTCTCAATGTCGTCATCTCTTGTCTTCTTTTTTTTTCCTAACTCAATATTACTGCACTCATATACGACAAATAGATCTTGATCCATGGCCAGCTGCACTCAGGACCCCATCAGAAACCTATCAATCATAAATATATATATATATTTTATTTTTGTATATATATATATATATATTAAAAAAATATATATAGAAAAAAATTAAATAAATATATATATATATAAATACAATTATATATATATATATATATATATATATTATTTTGAACCCAGCTCGCCCACTGAACCGAATTTGTCTGTATCCTCTTCAGCTTGTTGTATCGGGTCATTCAGCATCTCGCCGTGCCGCCGGGCATGACTTGCATTACAGATGAGCTGCAAGATCCAATTTGTTTATGTTGAGATGACTCCAATTCCTTTGCCGCAGAACATTAGGACTGCAAATTAATATCCCAGGGCTCAGCGGCTCACAGGTCTGTTTTTGAGACAGGTGACAGGCACACTGGGGGTAATGGCAGACGCACAGAGGGAATTCTTTAAGAGCTGAGGTACCTCATCTTTATAAACCCTTATTCTCCCCTCCCACCATTTTTCCCCTCATGGTTTCATCCGTCACCTTTAGAGACCTTCTCCTAAATGAGTTTAGAAAATAGAGGCCTCGTCTACAGCGTCGTGCTCAGAGTTACAACATCTCCAGTCACTCTCGCCTCTCGGTAGACATTCTCGGGGAGCAGCGGGAGGGAATACCAATGAGCGGTGATGTGAAAGTAAAGTTGTGAGAAACCTCCACGCAGCTGAGCCGGGCGACGGTGATGTTCACCGATGTATATGCAGCACTGTTTATGCTGCGTTAAGTGTTTAATGTGTGTTCAGTATGGCAAACACATTGTTATTGACACATGCATAAAGGTTATTGTATCACACATGTACCACATGTGCCATAGTTAAACTGTTTTACCCCACTTCTTTATGCTAAGCTAAGCTAACCAGCTGAATGAAAGCATGTGTTTGCAGCCACATATTTACTTTATTAATTTGCTACAATAATACCACTAATATAACAACAGTTGCAATGGGATATATTCAATTGGCCACACGCAATGTATGCATTAAGAAAAGTTTCTTTGTGAGATGGAAAGTTTCAAATAAGAAAATTAATAATGTGTATAATAATCTATAAGTTAACCAGCATCTGCTTAAAGGTGCAGTGTCGGCGTCGAGCGGTATGGTTGCAGATTGTAACCAACTTGAAACGTGAATGGTCTTATCAAGTGTTTAGTTTGTCCACTCTGGGCTGCTGTAGAAACATGGCGGCCAGCTCCATGAAGAAGAAACGCTCCGTATGTAGATATAAACATCTAATTATAAAAGGTAAAGAAAACACAACGTTTCTTTTTTTTTTTTTACGGCGATTGTACACTGAATAAAAAATACTTCATGTTCCGTTTCTGCCTGTCGATCCCCTGAAATACTGCACGCTGCACCTTTTCTAAAAGTCATGTTTAATTCACCGCTACACACAGCGCAGTCGTGACTCTCGGGCTACAGGTGGGTCGAGTCTAAACCTTCTGCTTCGTGCCGCAGAAGAAGCCGGCAGGTTTGATGGCGGCATACTGGAAAGAAAAAAAAAAAAAAGGTGAGAAGGGAAAAAAAGAGCAGATTTCGTGGGCTTTAAACTCTCTCGGCTCGAGGTGAGATCAGTCGGGGAGAACTTCAGTCACGTAGCGTAGCCGCGGCGCCTTCACACCGACGCTGCGCTTTCTAACAGAATTTCAAGCTGTGAAGAGAGACAGCTGTTGCCTGCATGCTATCAACACACCATTGTTGTCCCTCTGAACTCAGCGCACACAGAGACCAAACCAGTCCCGCTTCATCTTTTGAATGCGCGACACTTTCATCAGCGGTTTCAAACATGTCATTTCCTTCTTTTTTTTTTGACCCCCGGCTAACCTTTTGTTGGTCATTTTTCACAACGATCGAGAGCGGCTCACAGTTGTCTTTTGCGTTCTCTCCGCCGAATGAAAATGTGGACCTCGTCCTTTTTGCACACCGCTCCAGAAAATGACTTTTGAAAGTCTTTCGTGAATTGTGTTGAGACTCGAATGTGAAGAGAGCAGTCGTTGCAGATTATTGGAGAAAAGCGGCGAGGGCTGTCGAGGCGTATATCTCTCCTCTCCAGCCGTGTCTTTAATGCACATTCATATTCTTACATGCCCACCTCCATGTCAAACATTCATTGTTCTTACGCTCGCAAGCACCCTTCTGTTTATAGTAACTGGCTTTTTACTAATAAGCTTCGTTGGGAAGCCATGAAGCCTCTCATTTGATTAGTTTCTCTGTTTCTTGTTGTTCACTTTGTGCAATTTTTCGATTTTACGCCAGAGATCCACACATTTTTTTGTCTGTTAGATTCCTAAAGATAATTCTCTCCACTGTTCCGTCCGTAGTCTCGGTAACACCTCTCGGTATTTAGTGTTTTCATAAAATACTCTTGTTTGCATGCCAATACCATCATTTTGATATTAGATCATTATTTTCACGTCTAAAAATGGTGTGCCTCGTGGGAGGAAATATATTCTCCTTTCAACCACACGCACAGGCTATAAGTAAGTTATTCAAATGTACCAAACTTTTTTTCCCCAAAATGTTTCAAAAACCATTCCCGACGATATCGATTGTATCTTGCATTAAAATGGAAGTAGACAAATTAAAAGCAAAAGAAAACCAGTGGAGTTAATTGGGGCAGATAGACCAACTCTTTACCGCAAAACATGTCTCGTCGGAAGCCACTTCAACATGTCTGTTCCACATGTGCGTAGCAACGCTTCACTGTCGCGCTAATGAACACAGTTCTCCAGTAAAACCAACCGAATAATCGCCGATTGGTTCAGTCGCAAATGGGACGCGCGTCACCGGCTGGAAAGGACTCATAGCGGGATGACTGATGAGGGTCGAGATTACGGTAATTATGCTGCTCGGCGAGATGAACATCCAATAAAGAGTTGTCATGAAGGACATCCGTAAGATCTCTTGACAGAGCATGCGTGGGCATGTGTGCACGTGTGCATTTGTGTGTGTGTATTTGCACATAAATCTACGACTCTACTATAATACGTGTCAGTGCGTGTGTTTAATTGGCGAATGCACCGTGCGTACCAGTCTGAATGCTATTTGTCCTGCATTTCACATCCATATCAAGCCGGATACATATACTACTTGAGTTATTGGGACTACATCCCTCGGAGGGCTCAACTTTCTCTTTGATCAGGACCCTCTCCGTCTCCGTTGCATCACTGCCATGCCTTTGGGTGTCCTACCAGACATCTCTCTCTCTCTCTCTCTCTCTGGCTCTTTGATTCCACCACTTGCCCTCCCTGGTTGTGACTGTTTCAGCCGCCAACTAATCGGCGTCTGTGCGCGTGTGACCACGGATAACCCCCCTGAAGACAGCTTTTAGAGCGAATGCCGACGCACAAACTGAGATATCGATGTTGGAAAAGAGTCTCGCCGAAAACCCCCGAATGCCTCGCGTTGCATTTTAATGCCTGCGGGATCGCGGTCTCCTTGGCAATTAATTAAACTGTTAATGGGATTGTCTTAATGGAAATATATTGCAGAAACAGCTGCGCAGCTGGGTAGAACGTGTGAGAATCTTAGTCCTTCATTTAAAAAGTGGTGCATTCCCAGTCCTCCGTCTTTATGAATTGCGTGCGGTTTAATTTGTTTCTGTCTGGCACGGTATCATAAAAGAAGGGTGCGTGTCAGAATACCGGGCCCAGATTCTCCGCCCTCCCTCGGCGCTCGGCGAAGCCTCCCGCGGCCCGTCTCGGCCTTGATCCCGGCTCGGTGATTGGCAACTGTTTAATGAGGCCCTGTGTACCTTTTGATTACGAGGCCCCCACTAATGAACAGCATGTCAGTTTTGCCCTATTAGCCGAGAATACAGTGCCGGCTACCCCCCCCCCCCCCCCCCTTGGGTAATCAGCGTGTCCAAATGCCAGTCAAAAGGGCACAATTGATATTTCATGCGGCTCCCCTGTGGGAAAAAAAAGCCTAATCATCATCGTTCGGTCTTTTAGATAATAATTCTGTCATCTGCTCTGCATAGGAGTCCGGAAAATGGTTGTATGTATTGATGCCGACACAATATTTATCACATATACTTTCTGACATACAGATATATTTTTCAGCTCGTGTTGGAAAACGCAGTGCGTGTACACCGGGAGTCAGACGGGATGATTTCCAGATCACGAAAGCGAGATATATAAATATATATATATATATATATCAATATATGCTGCAAGGCTGGCCTGGTAGGAGAGAAGGTTGTCAGGCATTGCATCTAGATTTTAGAAGATGAAGCAAGTATTAAATTCACAGAGTTTTCTGGCTCAAAAAACTTAAGGCACGAATAACATGAAACTAAATCTCTTCTACGATTCGTCCTAAAAATCCTTGAATTATTTTTTTTATTTTTTTGAGCACCAACTGCTGTAATAACTCCCTTCTAATAACCTTTTTGAGGATTTCAGTCAGGCTGTAATCGCTCTGTAATCGGCCAATCCAGAGTGGGCTGACGATCACCCCTTTTAGTTCTCCTTGATCCAAGCACAGTTTTTCATTGCATAAAATCATTTTATAAAATTTAGTTGGAATTAAATGAGCGTCAGTGAGTTCATTCCCAGTAATAGTTTATCTTTACTAAAAACAGCAGCTTGTCTCTCCATATTGTTTCGATATATATTATCTTTCAATGCTCGTGTAAATTCCTAGCGTTTGTATTTTGGGCATTAATATGCGTTTTTCTATGTGTTGACCTTTGACCTGATGATCGCTCGGAGCTGTGTGACCCTTTCCCCCTCTCAGGGTCGTGCGTCTCTGCTTCCGAGATCTTATACTTTACTTTCTCTCTGCCTTCGAGCTCACTATTTTAATTTTACCATAATTTAACACCCTTTGCAACGTAATAAACACCCCAGGTTACTATTGTTCTTTTATTTGATTTTTTTCTTGATATTTTTATACTTTTCTTTATTAAAACAAGTTTTGGGCCATCGTCATTTGAGTATTGACAACCGTGGTGAAAAGTCTCCCCGTTGCAGTAAGAAACAAAAGGCACGAAGACATAAAATTCAAATGAAATTGGTTTAAACCAATTAGCTCAATTTGATATGCTGAGTATACTTTGGGGACCAGTGCGGACTGAAAGAGTCCTAATTGTGTTACTGCGCTTACACTAAAACGTGACTTGACTATTGAGTTAAGACGTCAAACTCTAGGGGTTTGAAACATCCCGTGTATATATTTATTTGCACCCTTATCATACACCGACAATGCAAACCAACCTTGATTCTGCGGCTTAAAGGTGGGGGAGGAGTCACCTTCATTGTGGGCCGACATCCGAAGGAATCTCTTGATGAGTCAGAATGCACAATGAGATCTTGCGGTAGAAATATTCACAGCTGAGTGCGGACGGAGGCAAGGGAGTCTAATCAGCAGCCAACACACACACACACGCACACACACACACACACACACACACACACACACACACACACACACACACACACACGTACGCACCTGGAGAGACCATATTCACTGCAGAACAAGACACAATCTGCACCATGCTTCACTGGCCTCTGCTTCTAGTGCTGAGCTCATTTGGACATTATTTATATGAGTTATGGCATTAAATGTATTTGGACTTTACTTGAAACTTTGACATTTTAGTTATTTAGGCAAAAGTTGTAGATTTTCAATTTCAGAAAATAGAACAAATAGTTCCAAATATATATATATAAAATATATATATATCAAATATTAATAAAATAAATAATAAATAATAATAATACATAATAATAATAATATATATATCAAATAATAATACAATAATAATAATAATACAATATATATATATTGTTAAATGTGTGGTACCATTAGAGACAGGTCTGCTGTAATTAGAACAATAGATCTTTTTTACCTCAATATACAGTACATTTTACTTGCTAATTACCTAATTGGTTTCCTGGTAATCAATTACATTTGTCAAGTATTGCCTTACTTATCACCCTTCTATTCAAATACCGGGGCCTATTCGTATTCATTTATTCATATATTATTTGGCAGATTTAAACCTCTTCACTGGATGTTTCTAGTCCACAGTAAGAGCAGAGATTCACATCAAATATGGGGTTCATGGGAACGAATTGTGGACATAAGCTTTCTTGTTAATGACCCAAATTCAATTAAAGCCTCATTTAATACGTCTCGTATATCCTAATCTCTTTCGTAAATATATTGACGACTAAAGGGGGGTTATGTGTGAAGTAATAAATGTCCTCTCGGTGAAGACACCCTCCAGCTACGGAGATTATGACTGAATGACTCAGCCTGAGGTTGAGAGGATATTGGAAATAAAAACTTAACTCGGAGTCACTACACCATGCTGAGAGAAATCCGGCCGTTTTCTCTGCAAATTCAATTAAAATGTCAGACTTTGCGTTGCTCCATGCATAACGTCGGGGTGTATTACATCTCTTTTTTTGTTGTGACAGAGGAGTAGAGCGCGTGGGCGTGAAGACTGGAGGTTCTAGTCGTTGCCCTGTAAGTAAATTAAAGTAAAAGTAAAGAACATCAGCCAGCAAGTTAAATGAAAGATGGCGGAGCACATAGTTGGATCACATGACCTGGATCACAGTAACATCCTTCCACCATACACCAACATGGGATAAAAATATGATATCATTTCTATAAATATATATAACATATACATACAAATGCAAAGATTTCATTAGGCAATCAACAATTAGGACGTCTGCGTGTTTGTGTGTGAAAAAAATCCAAATCGATTGCCATTTCTTACACATCATCGTCGGCTCAGTAGACGGACGGAGACAAAGCACCGCTCATAAATCTGCCATTTTTCACAGATGAGGATTGATTAATACGGCTACCAAATCATTAGTCCTGTCATGGGGGGGGGGGGTTTGTTTCTTTACTTGTTTAACAATCAGATGATATCAGTATTCCCGGCACCACCGTGCTCCAGGTATGTCGTAGATTATCACCGGAATGATGCTCCGACATTATTTCTGACAACACAAACAGGGAGCGACTCACAGCCGGACTAATTTGTATGCGAGAGCAGGGTGTGTGTACACACACACACACGCACACACACACACGTTTATACAAAGTCCAGAGGGCTGCGTTGGTCTTCACAAGACTGTTGGATACATGTTTTTAAATGACATATTGACACCGGAGCCTTCCCAGTGTACTCAGAATAAAAAGTTTAAAAAAAAAAAACATTTTAAACACGGGAGAAAAGGCCTCAAAGCAACAAAAAAAATAGTTCATCATCCTGGGAGCATGACATAATTGTAGCCTCTGAACAAAGCTGACATTTTGACCTCAGGGTTGCGCAAGAGCCCACCGAAGAGAGTATCCAAAAATGGAAAGGGTACATCCTCTGAGGGAATGAAAACAATAATTATTAGGTAAAAAAACAAAAAAACATACTTATTTATATAATATTTCCTTCCACCCCTTCCTTTACGCTTTGCGTGTGTTTATATTTTTTTCAGACACTGAAGTTATATATATATAATATATATATATATCCCCCAAAATCAGCACAATATTGCTATTAACCAATCCAAGCACCAATCCAATGTTTGTTTTGTTTATGCCAACTCCGTCTCCACTCTGCTCCCGTTTTTCCAAAATCCTTTGAGGACCATAATGGAGGATTCGCTCCATTATGCTGCGCAAAGCTATACGAACCAGCCGACCGCTTTAAATGGCTTTTCATACGCGTAAAAAGGCTTAATTTTTTTTTTTTAAACGCTGTCCGTTGAAAAATCATCTGGTTGTCTTCTGACTCCGTTTACACACAGGCTGCAAACAGACAATGTCTCTCTCTCTCTCTCTCTCTCTCTCTCTCTCTCTCTCTCTTTTCTGAGTGACGGATCTAGATTGACAGTGTCTGCTTAGAATAGGATGTCATGAGAGGCGGAATTTTTTGGCGTCTGGGTTTAATGTGTTTTGTTTTCCTGTCTGTGTCTCCTCCTCTCGGAGGCCTTTGAGTCTTTGAAGTGCCTCCCCCCCCCCCCCTTTCTTCTCCAAGAGATCCTTTTTTTTCAAACAGTCATTCAAGCGCTCGGTGATGTCACACGTCTTCTCCGTCTCCGCCGTGTTCTTCTCGATTATCAGTTGAACGCGCGTCTTTTTTTTAATGACGCGCGACAACGTGAAATAAATAACGGAATCGACGACTTGAAAATAGAAGTCATTTTTTAGTCACTAATGGAGTATTACGAAATATTGAACAGATGTGTTCAGTTGAATGCAACAATTTTTCATTTGCCAGGAAAATAAACCTCTATTTCTACTGCGGTTGTCAAGACGTGACGCCGGATGTGTGTACATCAGTCGTCTTATGGGGAACACCATTCATTTTTATTTACCACTTTTATTCCCCCATTAAACAGATGCTCCGGTTACTCTGGTATTTTACCGTGGATCGTATCGCATGCTAAATCTACCGATGTGTTTTTTGCTCTCGGGATACAGTTCCCTGTAGCGTTCAGTTTAGCCCTAAAGTTGACTTCTTCATGTGTTTTTATCTGACAAGTCTATGATTAAACCAATAGAGGTTTGTTGTTTTGGGTTGTGTTTTTTTTTTGCCATCGCTTGGCATTTCCGTGAAGTCACAGGGGCCATGTTTCCAGGAACTGACGGACTTCTGCAGGAAGGAATGAGCCTCCAGTGTTCTGAGTCTGGAACGAGGAGCGCGAGGCCTCCGAGCACGGAGATAAATTTAGTCGACTGCTGTTGGGTGTTAGATTTTAAATGCATCGGAGATGAGAAGGTGAGGCTGGAGCGGCATCTTCACACACACACACACGCACGCACGCACACACACACACACACACACGCACACACACTTGCACACAAACACACACGCACACACACATGCACACTTACACACACACGCGCACGCATGCACGCACACACACACACACGCATGCACACACACACACTTGCACACAAACACACACGCACGCACACACGCACACACACATGCACACTTACACACACACACTTGCACGCATGCACACACACACACACGCATGCACACACACACACACACGCACACACACTTGCACACAAACACACACGCACACACACATGCACACTTACACACACACGCGCACGCATGCACGCACACACACACACACGCATGCACACACACACACACGCATGCATGCACACACGCACACAGACACACAAACACACACACACTTGCACACAAACACACACGCACACACGCACACACACACACAGACACACACGCACGCATGCACACACACACACGCACACACACGCACACACACACACACACAGACACACACGCACGCATGCACACACACACGCACACACACCTGCACACAAACACACACGCACACACACACACACACACACACACACACAGGTGTTGCACATTTCCCCCTTTTTGGAGTATTTGCCTGTCTGGAATGTGCGATAACTTCGAACCACATGAATCAAATGTAAACGACGTCTTTGATGAGCTGATCAGTCCGTTTAATTGCGAGAGGACATTTTATTCTCAGAGAGACAAGAGAATCGCATTCGGACATGTGAGAACAACAATATCCATACGAGCCACACATGAGGTGCACTGCTGGTCTTAAAAGCGACGTGTTGTGACAGGAGCTATTTTTCCATGTCAGCCGTCTGCTGGCGTACAACACGCTGATTACTTTAATGGAATATTAGCATAAAGACGGGCGACAACGACCCCGGATGAATTTACCGGCGTGACACGTGGGGCCAAATGCGTTTTTTTCCCTCGATGATTAAAAGGGGGCGAGATCTCGCTGGACTCGTGAAGCTATAAAGACAAAACGTTATGATTATCGATCTTTTTTTTTTTTCTTCTTTTTTTTTTTTTTGCATTTCACACAAAGGATTTGTTTATCGCAGGCCGGGCAAAAAGTCAAGGAACACAAAACCCTGTTTGATGGTCGTATGCTCGCCCAGCTTGCAGGGACGGACGTTTTCATTTTCATAGACGCTCTCTGCATGGACTTGAATATGAACAGGCGGGGTTATATTAAAAGTGATTATAGATGGTCGGTGCCTCCCCGTCCATCTGTTGATCGAATGGACGAGGCATCCGATGCATCACGTCCTTGTGTCTGTAATACAACTGACATCGCATGCCCCGAGGGGGGCAGATAGCAGGAAACAAAGCATTCATCATCATCATCATCATCATCATCATCATCATACAAATCACCCTTCCCTTCTTCCGCTTTCGATTTTCTTTCCCCGCTCTCTCTTTCTCCAGTAATGTGTTTTAAAAAAAAAAAAAATGTAACAGAGATGAGTTGTCTACATGCTTCCATTACAATTACTAAGCACCCCCCCCTATCCTCCTTCCCCCCTCCCCCCCCCCCCCCCCCCGTCCGTCAACATCTTCTGACATCAGAGGCGGCCGAAAAAGCAACAGGAACCAGTGTAATGTTCCTTTTAATGATTTCAAGCTAAATTATAAAGGCGGCGCACCCTCTGAAAGCTTTTTGTCGGCGCACTCTTTGATTGCGATCAATTGCGCGCACAAATTGAAAGGGGAACAAAAATAAATAAACAAAGTTTATTGAATGGATTGGTTTCATTTGCCTTCCCGAGGCCGTTTGCGTTAACGTCGGTGCGATGATAGCAAGCGTCGGGGGGCTGCGACTGCCTCGGAGATAAGAGCGTGCTTTTTCCCCTGAATACGCTCCCCCCCAAAATGTTCATTACGGTGTGAGAGAAACAAACAAAAACAAAGGACACACTGAACCCAGAGGGCAGTAGCGATGGCCGCGGGGATATGTTGTAAACAACCAGAGAATAAAGCACTTTTAGTCTTTCACTTTGCATGAAGCAGGTTTTAATTTTGTAATTTTTAATCCTGACTGCCGACTTGTGCAACCAGGGTAGTTGGGCAATTCATCACACGCAACACAATGCATTGACACGTCCTCGATGCACTTGCAGTGTCACAAAGTATTGAGAGTATACATAAAAATACCTCACCATTAAACCGGAGGATTTACCCCCCCCCCCCCCCCCCCCCCCCCCCCCTCCCCATGTGGGGTGTGCCGTAAACACACTTGTCGTCGCATAAGGACGCCGAACACAAAGACAAGATGGACACTTTGTGGATTGGACGACGGCGCTGATGGAAGCCGGATTAATATTGATATGTCATCTTAACATTTTTGGCCCGCGCTCGCCAGGCGTGAGGTGGGGAAACCGGCACTCTGTTCCCGTCCCCTAATGAGTTCACGCTCTATCGGATGCTACACCGACGCGCCATCAAAGAGAATGATCGTCGGCGGGGCCGCACTTCATTCGCCTCCTCGTTTCTCTTTCTTATATTCCCTTTTGCCTCTCTCTCTCTCTCCCCCCCCTGTCGCTCTACGCCCTCTCGTTCCCATCGGCCTCTCCCGAGGAAGCGTACACCTTCGCCGTGGCTGCATTAGGGCCACTCTAATCTGTGTGTCGGGGCGGAATGGAGATGTTCAATGGCTTTTCCTCGTTTTTCCCTGGCTGAGAGGGCCGTGTAATGTGCTAATGGACTCCGCCGCTGCTGCCTGACCCCCACGGTGGCGCGTGCAGAGTCCCCCCCCCCCCCCCTTATCTCAGCCAAACAAGTGTGGTGTCGTCCTGAACATCTTTTTATTTTATAGCTGCAAAGAGAGTGGCCATCCACTCTCAAGGTCGTTGGAGCTTTCCAGGTCTTCTGCTGCATGTTTGGATAGACATGCACTCTGACATGCAACTGTTAAGCACTAGTGCGTTTATCTGTAGCCACTCGGGTCAATCCTGTATTTCTTTCGGTATAGAGTGATATTTAGGATGAGGAAAAGATATCAGTCTTGTGCCAAAAGAGTCTCTGGACTGTAAGTAGGATTTTCTTATGGATCCGGGGGTTAGTACGATCTGCTACGGGTCGGTCATTATTAAAGTCTTGTGTGGTACTTTACGAGGGTCTTTGAGTGTCATCGCCACTGTGACCGCGCTGCTGTGCATGATTTGGGGACAGTATAAAGGGGACTGCTTTCCCTCTGCGGGGGGGGGTCCTTATGGGAGTTTGAACAAGGTTTTAAGGCGTGGCCGTGACAACAAACTGGCACATTCATTAATATTCATCGTTTGTGGCCTACACACAGAGAGAAGACGAAAAAACAATTTAGCATTTGTCAAAACAGCCGTTGGTAAATTTATCTTTCTCCATGCATTTTGATGTTTTGAGGGGATTTTTTTCTTGTTCTTATAATAAGATTAATGTCCACTTTATTGATCCCACAGTGGATAACTCGTTCAACTTAATAGCGCAATTGCTCATCAATACTCTGTTTGTTTTACAGCAATAGGCTTAGCTCTGGTTCACATTCATGATTCATGATTCTTCAACATCGACGTCAGCAGCTCCTCGGTTCCCGGGCGTTGTTCACGACGACTCTGAGATCTCAATTAGCGAGCTGGCTGCGCGGCGAGCGGAGTCGCGGCGTCTCCGCGTCTCGGCGGTTCCCTACTCGTTGTGTTTCAAGATGTCTGATGTCGGAAAAACAAGCGATCGTGATCTCGGCGTGAGCCTGGCGCCGAGCCACGTGGTTTTGGCAATTTGCATCGAGTTTGAAGTAAATCTCACGTGGCCTCCCCCCCCCCCCCCCCCCCCAATCAGATTGTTTATTTGTGACTCAGATCTGTCTACGCCACATAATAATCACAGTGTGTCACAGTGGAATCTGATCTTTTTTTTATTTGGGCCACTTTCAAATGTGAGATTTTTTATTTTTTTGCAGCACGACCTCAGACTGAACGGTAAGATCAGAATTCACCGTTCCCGGGCTCCGGCCTCGCACACCCACACACACACACACACACACACACACAGTGTCCACCCGCACAGAGGTAGCCGCTCTCTTTCTCCTCATCCTCGTCCTCTTCATCATCATCTGCCCACAAACTCGCCGGCTTCCGCTGCACATCAACTTTAAAATGAAAACGGCCTGCAGGACGGCGTGCTGCGCGTGACGTCTTTGTCATTGTTCTTTTGCACACGGCACTTCGCGGCTTTGACCAGTCGAAACTGGTATCGGTCACATAACAAAAAAAAATCGGATATGAGCAACACATCCAAATTGAACAGTACAACAGAAATAAAAAATCCTCGGCAGAAATAATAGAAGGAAACAAGCCGGACTTCTGTGGTCTTAACGAGAATAGGAAAGTACATAAAATGATGGATGATCGCAGTGACCCCCGGACACTTTAAAACGTTTTATTGTTGTAAAAAAAAAAATTAAACGTCGCTATTCTTTTAGCTTAACAGCTCACTCTAATGTCCATCATCACCTTTTAGAGAGCTGAAGGAAAACTATCACGGTACCTCAGAGCTGGATTTCTGCCTGACTCTTGCCTAACCTTGGAACATCCTATCAGAGGGCTTAAAGGCACTTTTTTTTTTAATCGTTCCTCTGAAAAATGTCTGCACTATTTCAACGTGTCCCTAAGGCCACTCCGGTGACCGCATACAGTGCAAGAAAAAACACCCAAATGGGATGCTGGCAGCCAGGGGCAGTGTGACATTTTGAGTGGAGATATTATATATATATATATATATATATATGCAGAAACAAGGGCGAGGCCAGCCGGCTGACGGAAGGGATGCAGACGTATAGGTCTGTGGGCCCATCACGATACTATTCCCATCAAATCTCTGTATACAAATTACAGCATACGGTCAGACCATAAGCCTAAAATACTGCACTACACTTAAAGTACCTCAGTCTCGCATGTAATACCACTAATGTAGTAGTCTAATTTATAATTTTGCCCTGTTGTGTTTACATCTTGCATCGTGGCATACCAATATTATCTGAATATTACTTTATCACGAGTTCTTTTTGTAGAAACTCAACGGCGAGGGTATCTTTTTTTTTTCTTATATGAGACTGCGTATTATTATGGAGACGGACAATCTGTGCATCCCGTCGAGAGTTTCTCCAGATAACGGGGGGAGGAGATGTGTGTGCCACTCATAGGCGCTGCTGAGGCACAATATGAATAAAATATCAGCCCGGTGTCACTGGCCTTTTCTACTGGGAAACAAGAGTCCATGCAAGACAATTATCCACCATAATCTGCAGGGTTATATTTCTGCCAACCATAAGCAAATGATGCACCATCAAATTAATGCCATTTTCTTTTTATTGTTAAAGACTACCACTAAAGGCTATCACATGTTAAAGGCTACCACTAAAGGCTACCACTAAAGGCTATCACATGTTAAAGGCTACCACTAAAGGCTACCACTTGTTAAAGGCTACCACTAAAGGCTACCACTTGTTAAAGGCTACCACTAAAGGCTACCACTTGTTAAAGGCTACCACTAAAGGGTACCACTAAAGGCTACCACTTGTTAAAGGCTACCACTAAAGGCTACCACTTGTTAAAGGCTACCACTAAAGGCTACCACTTGTTAAAGGCTACCACTAAAGGCTACCACTAAAGGCTACCACTTGTTAAAGGCTACCACTAAAGGCTACCACATGTTAAAGGCTACCACTAAAGGCTACCACTTGTTAAAGGCTACCATATGTTAAAGGCTACCACTAAATGCTACCACGTGTTAAAGGCTACCACTAAAGGCTATCACGTGTTAAAGGCTACCACTAAAGGCTACCACTAAAGACTACCACTTGTTAAAGGCTATCACTAAAGGCTACCACTTGTTAAAGGCTACCACTAAAGACTACCACTTGTTAAAGGCTACCACTAAAGGCTACCACTTGTTAAAGGCTACCACTAAAGACTACCACTTGTTAAAGGTTACCACTAAAGGCTACCACTAAAAGGCTATCACTATCACTATCACACAGGTGGTAACCTGTTAAAGGCTACCACTAAAGGCTACCACTAAAGGCTACCATTTGTTAAAGGCTACCACTAAAGGCTACCACTAAAGGCTACTACTTGTTAAAGGCTACCACTAAAGGCTACCACCTGTTAAAGGCTACCTCTAAAGGCTACCACTAAAGGCTACCACTTGTTAAAGGTTACCACTAAAGGCTACCACCTGTTAAAGGCTACCACTAAAGGCTACCACTTGTTAAAGGCTACCACTAAAGGCTACCACTTGTTAAAGGCTACCACTAAAGGCTACCACTAAAGGCTACCACTAAAGGCTACCACTTGTTAAAGGCTACCACTAAAGGCTACCACATGTTAAAGGCTACCACTAAAGGCTACCACTTGTTAAAGGCTACCATATGTTAAAGGCTACCACTAAATGCTACCACGTGTTAAAGGCTACCACTAAAGGCTACCACGTGTTAAAGGCTACCACTAAAGGCTACCACTTGTTAAAGGCTACCACTAAAGACTACCACTTGTTAAAGGCTATCACTAAAGGCTACCACTTGTTAAAGGCTACCACTAAAGACTACCACTTGTTAAAGGCTACCACTAAAGGCTACCACTTGTTAAAGGCTACCACTAAAGGCTACCACTTGTTAAAGGTTACCACTAAAGGCTACCACTAAAAGGCTATCACTATCACTATCACACAGGTGGTAACCTGTTAAAGGCTACCACTAAAGGCTACCACTAAAAGGCTATCACTATCACTATCACACAGGTGGTAACCTGTTAAAGGCTACCACTAAAGGCTACCACTTGTTAAAGGCTACCACTAAAGGCTACCATTAAAGGCTACCACTTGTTAAAGGCTACCACTTGTTAAAGGCTACCACTAAAGGCTACCACCTGTTAAAGGCTACCTCTAAAGGCTACCACTAAAGGCTACCACTTGTTAAAGGTTACCACTAAAGGCTACCACCTGTTAAAGGCTACCACTAAAGGCTACCACTAAAGGCTACCACTTGTTAAAGGCTACCACTAAAGGCTACCACTTGTTAAAGGCTACCTCTAAAGGCTACCACCTGTTAAAGGCTACCACTAAAGGCTACCACTTGTTAAAGGCTACCACTAAAGGCTACCACTTGTTAAAGGCTACCTCTAAAGGCTACCACCTGTTAAAGGCTACCTCTAAAGGCTACCACTTGTTAAAGGCTACCACTAAAGGCTACCACTTGTTAAAGGCTACCTCTAAAGGCTACCACTTGTTAAAGGCTACCACTAAAGGCTACCACTTGTTAAAGGCTACCACCTGTTAAAGGCTACCACTAAAGGCTACCACTAAAATCCCACCTTTTCTGTTGGCAGCAGGTGGGCCCTGAGTCAAGCCCTCCCCCCCCCCCCCCCCCACAACCCATCACCCCATAAACCGCTATTGCCCGGTAATACTCAGCAAATCAGAAGCTATTATTCTCTCCTTCATTTTCACCGGCGACAGCAAAGTGAGCCACCGGGGCTCTCTTTTATCTGGCAGATGTCATAAATGCCTTCCGGCAGCTTAATGCCTCTCAACTGGTTTCATTTGACTTTGAGTGATGAACACATTAGACCTTCAAATGTGACAAAACAAAGCCCATAATTAAAACACTGACTTTTTTCACAATATCTTCTTTTTTTTAAAGCTGAGTTAGCACATTGTAGAAGAAACATAATGACATAATTACACAGTTTGAGAAGATTACCTTAGCAATGCTGGAGATGGAGCTAAAATGTGCTCGCAGTGAAAAAAATGATACAAACCGACCACGGAAGAATTATCTCGCTGTACTGAAATTGCCCTGAAGAAAATATGTGTCTGCTTTCAAATATGTGTGAATTACAAAATGTATAAATTACACTAATTGCAATGTTAGCTGCTGTGCTTTGAGGAACGCCATGACGAAATGCCCCACTTGTGTTTTTTTACCCCACCATGACAAGTAAGCAGAAGAGAACCTGCATAAATGAGAAAGAAAAAATAGTTTAGATTAATGTTAAAATCATGCTACATATAAAGCTTTAAAAATCTTTAAAAAAAAATCTCATAGCAGTGGCAAAGGGTGGCAAAGTCATGACCCGCCCTCCTCTCTCCTGTGATTGGCTAGCAGTAATCATTACCTTCATTGGTTAGGTTACGCACGGTGGCACCAGGCGGCAATCTTTAGTTCTGAAAAGTGAAGCCAATGCATAAGTACCATAAACCTGCATTCTCTCTAATGGTCATCAGGGGGCGACTCTTCTAGTTGCAAAAATGTAGTCAAAATTATAGTTTAGTTCATAATAGGTAAGTTGTCTAATAATGTCTTATTCAGTTGTATTCTACTCTAATATATATATATATATTAAATATATATATATACATACAAATGCATATATATATATATAAATATATATACATGTTTTTTATGTATATATACATATACATATATATATATGTATATATATATTTAATATATAAATATATTAAATATATATATATATTAAAAAATATATATAAAAAAAAAATATATATATATATATATATATATATATATATATATATATATATACAGTTGTGGCACTATCCAAGGTGACTGGTGCTGGTGTAATATGTCTCAGTTAATGAATGACCTTTAGTCATTATGTTACTTTCCAATATGCCTCATCTGGGAGACCAGAAACGTGAAATGCGAACCGATATTGTGATTTCTACCTCGTCGTCTTCAAAGTCCCTTTTCACTTCTTGAAGCTGTCATGTAGTGGAGCCCCAAGAGAGGCTTCCTGAGGCCCTCCTGCCCACAAAACCACCTGTTTGCTCCCCGCGGAGAAGGAGCTGATGCAAAAGAAGAAAGGAATCTGATCTGTCAGTCTGTTGTCTTTTCTTGCACCTCCGTTTTGTTTGTGAGCTCCAGCTGAACCTCGTCGGTGTTATGGGCCCCGGTTAGTATTTCAAAACCTCTCGTGGTCTCTGGTATGCGTTATGCTGCATGCACGATATTGTACCGTAACAATATCAACACCGTGTGCTCCTGAGAGAAAAACAGGTACAAAAATTTGACCAGAGATCCAGAGGAGGAAAATGTGTTTAAGATTAAATTCAACACAAGCAATAAAAAAAGATTGACATTGAGTTTCATCCTCACTATACATAACTCTGATTATATTGTGTCGTCCATCTTTAATAAAACGGGTCTCGACAACGTCTAAATGCATTTAAATGTAATTATTTTCTATACTACATACACGGCTGCTGTTGTTATTGGTACTAGAATCGTTTATGTCATATGCATTGAGTGTGTTGTTCTTTCTGTACACATGACATATACATGACATATATTGTTTTATATTGTGATTTGTGATTTTGGGTTATACTAAATAAATTGAATTGATTCAACATTGAATGAATTCCTTCTACGACAGTCTTTATCCTCATATTTGAAGCCTCTCGGTCCCGTCTCGCGTTTAAACCGGTTCCTCTGGGAACGTCTGGTTCCTTTTTTAGATGAGAAAAATGGAGTTTGTATCTAAATCCTGCGAGGATCCGACCACGAGACACTTTGAGAGACTTTGCCAACCTTTTATTTAGCAGACATGTTTATCCCACAGAGAGTTTGGATCGTTTAAAAGCATCGACCAATAAAATAGAGGAGCGGTCACATGGAAATCCTATTCCCTCGTTTATTAAATTGCTTTATATACAGTTAAGATATACGTGTTAGTAACTTTAAGATTTAGTTTTCTATTAATGCTGTCATGTCTGTAAATATTTATTAAGATGTGTTTACTGTTGTGGGACCACTATATCTACTATGTAATACACAGCTCTGACCATAATTCTTGCAAGTGCAAAAACAATTACTGGAATATCCTTTTGATAATACAATACCCTTGATGATATTGATTTAAAATATATTGAGACCGAATATATAACATTGACCTGTCACATTTTAAGTCGACGTCCCTCGTTTTTTTCGGTCTTATGCACAAAGTGCTAAAGATCATCATAACATTGTTGCAAAATGTGAACGTTACGATCGGTTTTTTTCGTGAGGTTTGTGACCCCCTTTGTCTTCATCCTGTTAATTTCCATCCGTGTTCCTTTACACAAGGAACAAAGAGGGGCCGAAAAATTTGAGAAATTAATCCAAAACATCGTATTACTTTTATTGATTTGTTTAAAGGATTACCGTCTCGGGCGTTTTATGATGAGCGATTATACCTTTGAGTCATTTTCATGTCGCGTGAAATGATATCTGAAATTGAAAGAGCGACTCGTCCATTAGGAAAATGACAATGCAATCTTTTTTCTTGTTTTTTTTCTTCTCTTGCTTTTGTCAAGAAGGCTTTTATTAAGTTAATGCCGTCTGGTCTCTCAGTGATAAAGTACGAGTTAATTGTGTTTGTGGATGTGTCGTCCATACTGAGAAGGAATATGAAGCAGTTCAATAAGCTGCCTCAGACAGGTTAGACCTACTCAGATACACGTTGAAACGCACATGTCTCGGAGTAATCCTGCAGGACCACCTCACACGGCTTTTTATTTCTCTCTCCATCCTTTTTAAAATACAACAAAGCTGATTTCCAGATATGAAGCCTCTGTGTTCGGCTTTATATTTTGGTTTCTTTTTTGGTGCATTTGGAGGAAATTAAATTCCCCTTAAAAAAAGAACCTTGTAGTCAGGTTTAACTTAATGATTCTGATCGGGTTTCTCTCGATATGATCTGACAGGTGACATATTTTCTTTTAATCGCTTTTCATTCTTCCTTTGAAGCATCTTCACTAATCGCCCACCTTCCCTATTCTCATACCAATTGGCATATATAATAATATATACATATATGTTTCCCTCGACCCACCCATATTGTGGCAGAAATGAGCTACGTCCACATTAATAGTTGTTTTTGTCAAGAATGTAGGGATCCAATATAGAGGTTAGGGTTCAATGGATTTTACAAATATTTCTTTCAATCAAATTTGAGGAAGACTATAAAGAACACACCATCTTCATACAATCTTAGAAGAAAAGAAAAAAGTTTAAAAAATGTTTGCAGTTCCTGCAACATCCAACACTGTCGTACCAATTAATGTGCATTCTGAACAAAGGAGTTATCATTTGCCGATATCAGTAAGAAAACAAAACAAAAAAACAAGCAAGACAGATGCTAGATTTCTGCTTCATTGTTCGGATTGTTAAACGATCCATTTCATTATTAACATGACAGAGAAACGTAACACTGTCCTCGTGGATGATGCTCGATGGAGCGTGAAAGCTCCCCAAATCCAAAAGAGCAAGACGCAGCCGTCCCTCTGACTCCGGCCCCACTCACACCACTTGAACATGCGGAGGAAATCCAGCTTGACGGACTCGCCGTGGTCCTGCGTAGTTACGGTTGCTAAGCTACGATTGGACGATCGCCGCTGGGGAGTAGGTTGGGGGCGGGGGGTGGGGGTGGGGGGGGGGGGGGGGGGGGGGGGGGGGGGGGGGGGGGATTTAGAGTCAATTGTTCCAATAGGATTCTTTGTGGTCTTTGATGATGTCGCAGGACCTTCAGTGGCCTCACTTGCTTCGGTCCAAATCCACAAACACACATTTGGGAGACGTGTTGCCTCCCGGCCTGCAGCACTCGGTGTTGAAGAGAAAGGAAGTGACGGTCCAGTCCGACCCGGTGAGAGAGAGAGAGAGAGAGAGGAGAGTGACACCCTGACTGACTCGGAGAGGGATGTAAAACGAGCCACCATAAGCGAGGGGTGCCTCTCCCTCGTATCGTAATGTTGACGAGAGGCTTTAATTAACCCCCGAGAATGTCTCTCACGACAACAAAAAAACGGAAGAGCGTCCTCTTTGTTTTTCCACCCGTTCAGTGTTTACGACGTCTTTCCATTCACCGATCCCTGCCGTCTGTTTATTATTTCTCTTTCAATTCAAGTGTGGGCTTTTTTTCTTTCTCATCTTACATCTCATTCATGAGATCTGTTCTTGTGTTGTTTCCCCATTGAGTCCAATCTGTGGGAAGGATGTATTTCTCTTCTCGAAATTGTGCGTCTTCGTAGCCAACCGCATAAAAAAAAATGAAATTGTGGTGTGTGATTTGGAATATTACTTTTTCCCGTTTATTAGAAACAGCTTAAGCGTAGTACAATTGCATTTTCAGATGACTGGAAATACATGTTTACGTACTGTGTCATTGCCAGATCTGGGAAGTTAAAAACAGCTGATTTATTCTATCTTTTAATTACCTGCAAACTGGGATTCCTCTGTTTTCATCCTCTGACTGTTGTCACATTTAATTTAAAACCCGAACCTGTAATGATTGGGCGGGTTACCTGGCTGTGTTCTCGCCAAACCTGCCCGCCTGGTATTTCTGCTCGTCACAGCTGTGAATACTAACAATAGCCACGTTCGTTGTTTCAGTTCCTCGTGATCTGTGAGGGGGGGGGGGGGGGGGGGGGGGGGGGGGGGGCGGCTTAAGAGGGAGGCCTGAAGGGACCCCGCAGGCCTCTTACCAAGCCTGCCTTTTAATGAAGAGGCGGCGCACTCATAACAGTTGCTGCAGAGCAGAGTCACTCATGAAGTACAAGAACAACATGGTAAATACTGGCAATATTATATAAGTACCAGTGAACGTCCAATATTATCCATGAAAAAAATTAAATAATGTGGTGTTATTATTGTTACTTTAAAGCTACCGTGTGCTCACATTTTCTGTTGATGTTGGCGGTCCCTGTGGACAGAATCAGTAATGTTTCCGAGAACCGTAACCCCCGTTCTCCTCTTATCGTTACTGCAGCGGGCTCCTGGTTCTGGTTCTCTCATACCTCCCTTCCTTCAGCAGCGGGGTGTCGGTGTCTCTGACGACGCCACTGAGATGGGAAAGGTTTTTTTTTTTTTTTCCCGTCCTCCTCCGGACACGTGTGGGTGTAGTTCTGTGAGACGCGACGATGCCACTCGGGATCCGCGTCTGCCGGCGTTTTTTCGTCCGCTGCGGGCCGCAAATTCCGGTTCCACTGCGTTGCCCCTTTTTTTGCTGCATCAATTACCACAAGACGTACGTTTCGCTGCTATCCGGACGCACCGCAACCACCACGGTAGCGGGGCAGAGATCACCGAGCGACACGGAGCAGCTCAAAACACGCCCGTTCGGAAAAAATAGTCTGATTGCTTTGCCTCGGGTATATTGCTGCTCGTCTAAAACAGCTTCGCGCTCGACACAGCAGGATTCCCTTACCGCTGATGGAGTAGCCTTTACGCATCATTTGGCAGCAAGAGCTCACATGCACATCCACGGAGAGCGAGCTGTACACCGGCGTGCCGTTTCGTGGTGTGAACAGTTGATTATATTGTAGGATGCAGTATGCACCTTTTAAAAAATCATTTAGAGAGTGATGTGGCAATAATCGGTGGTGTTGTGGCCGTAGCAATGAGGGGTGCGTGGAGTTGGCGGCAGCGTGGGTTCCCCTCCCGGTTCTCCGGGTTCCTCCCACAGTCCAAACGCATGCAGCTCGGGTCAATTGGAGATTTTAATTGGCCGTAGGTGTGAATGGTTGCGTGTCTCAATGCGTTGGCCTGCGATAAACTGGCGACCTGTCCAGGGAGAACCCGGCGAATGTGCCGATAATGACCTGTTCTTAAAGCACCTTGTTGGAAACGAAAAAATACCTTCGATGGAAGACACATTCAGCGGGGGTTGAGGCTCACGCCGCTTTAAATGTAGCTGCTGCTCGAAACAATAGAACATTTATTGCTGGTGGTAAAGAAATAAAAAACAAAACGTGAAAACATAACATACTTCAGCAGCACCGGCACAATTACCGCGGCTACGATGGACGGTGACCTCGGGTGTCCCACGTTGCCACCAAACATTGACCGCATGCTTGTTTGCTTTCCTCATCATTTATTTGTTCAAGAAGAAGGAAAAAAAAAGAAGAAAAACATTTATTTCAAACAACTTCACAGTCTGTGAAATACGTTATTTTACTTTTCACCGTAAAAGAACATTTGGTTATTAGCTAAATAAAAAAATGATGTTGATATTCCTTTTCGAATATTTTATATTTCTTGCTTTTTTGCCAAATTTAGTGGTTAAGAACTTCGCAACCTTACTTTTCGCTTCGATATATGCGATGTACGTATGTGTATGTGTGTGCGTGTGTATGTGTACCAGACTGCATTGTGTGTTAGTGTGTGTGGATGGGGGAGGGAGGGGGTGGGGGTGGGGGGGGGGGGGGGGGGGAAGGGGTATTGTGCGCCTAAATAAATTGTGTCAGTCGTCTATTTGTGCCCGCTTTCCAACATGGCAGCCTCTGGAATAAGCAACATTTGGAAGCAACAGTGAACTGGACAAGAGTGCCGAGCCACCGGGGTCCACCGGGGGCCACCGTCTAACAACCGGACAAGTGGCCTGAATGGCATCAAGCCGTGATTTTCTTTCTATGCTGGCGCTCCGACATGCTCCTGCAGAGTACCTCTCACATCAGTGTGCACCAGATGGGCGTCATGAAAGACGGGAATGAAAGTACAAGTGTGACTCAGAGCTCCAACCATCCGTGAAACATCTAAACGCTTGAGAGAGAGATTTATTTTCTTTCTCTTTTTTGTTGTTGTACGAGTCCAGCAGCAGAGCAGAGCCTGGAGATACCCACTGGAGCCAAAGGGGCAGTGTGATCACATGCTTTGCACATCTAATCAAATAAATGCATAAAGTACAATACATACAGGAGAACATCCTCCCATACTGGGACTCTCGATCCAGGACATGTCAAGGCTGTATCGTGTTCTTCACGATGGTCTCATGATTAGAATCCTTATATAATATATATATATATATTATATATATATATATATATATATATATATATGTAAGAGGAGATAACGTGAACCAGAGCTACTTTTTTCTTTTTGATGCACTATAACATGCTGTTTTCTGAAAGATGTAGAGTGAACATTATAATTAAGTAGCATCAAAGCTCCCGAGGAAAAGTGTGACTGCAGCAGTGTGAAAGCACACATGGATTGGAACGTGATGTTCTTCTTGAACTTTGAGAGAAAAAAAATAAATAAAAACTTACAATGTCGTCTATTAGGGGAAAAAAAAAGAAATAAAGTAAACTGTGCCGCTGTGAATAATTGGTGAGTCATAAGGGTTAAAAAAACACCGGCGCACAAAAGCGACCCGAAGCACTGAAGAACGTGTGAAGTTCATTTTTATCTTCTTTCTTTAATTCTGCCTTCTTTCTTTTTTATATTCCAACAGTATTATTATTAATGTGGTCGGGCCGATGTGCTCATATTTTGGACCCACAAATAATGAAGATATGCAATATATATATATCAAAAAGAATATTCAAGGAAATGCCTGAGTAGAGATTGGAGGCAAAGCGTTTGGGCTCTTGTCCACGTGGGCGGTGGAAACGGTGCTACTAAATAAAGGGATCGCATGCGGTGCAAATACATATAGAGCAAATATTGACAGAAGAAGTGGGATGAAGTGTGGGCTGACTGGAGCATTAACATTCAAAACGGTGTCCACAAATCAGACTGGAGCTTAAACATTGATTTGAAAAAAAAGAAAGATATTTTATCAGGGATTAATGACCGATGATATATTTACAAGTCGAATTATTTTTTTATTATTTTTAAAACATTGCTTACGTGTGAGGCAAGTGTGGGCACTGATGACTGCAAACCAGCCTGTGATTGAAATGCACGCGAGACGCTGCGTGGCACGAGGGGAAGGAGAAACCACGCGTGTGGCACGTTGCTAAAAATACAGCCGATGGGAAATTTGGTTTATATGTTTAGGTCCAGGCGAAGGTCTTTAGGGCCTTTTAGGGAGGAAGCGGTGTTGTAAATCACAGTTCAGATGTGCAAAAGTATTTTTTGTTAGTTGTTGTTGGGGAAAACTTGCAGCAACATTTACAGATATGAATGACTCCCCGTGAGTCCGTCAAAAATTACCACCGGGGAATCCAAGGAAATTGCTCGACTTCCTGATTTCCATGGCAACCCTCCACTTCCATCACAGTGGGAGACTCGGTTTTCACCCTGTCTGCCATCTGTCTCTCCAATATGGAGGTTTGTTTTGGATTTTCACAAAAGGATGAAAAAAAAAAAAAAAAAAAGCTGCAGCCTTTTTAGGTGGAAGTAGAGAAAAAAGGGTGTTTTTTTTTTCCTTTTTGGCGGAGCACCAAACAGATTCCCTCCACTTGCTTATGGGAATTATTCATGCTCGCCATGCATTATGCATCCGGTGTGACTGTTGTCATGTTTACGTTCATGTCTCCATGTAAGCAGGTCGTCATTTGGCATCACCACAGTCAGTGAGTTCTGTCTCGCATCCATTCGCGAGCTATTCTGGGCACGGAGCTCGACGGCACTCTCGCATCTGAATACAGAAGATGAAGATGTGATATTTGCCCGTGTGATGCGTGTGGCTTGGCAAAAGTATAGATGTGTCTGTTGTGCTACACAATGGCGGTGATTTAAAAAAAAAACGTTGGATCTGGTTTGAAGTTTGTTCTGCTTCATTAAACCATCTGTTGCTGTGTGATCCGTTGGAAAATTGACCAGATCTATGAGGTCGAAAGTTGTTGTTGTTTCTTTTTCCCCCCTCTGGCAATGCAGAGAACACACACGGCACTTGAAACCCATTCATCTCCTCTTGTTGTGCATATCGCTGCACACGTATACAGTAAAACGTGTCCTTCACACACACCTTGTCCCCCCCCCCCCCCCCCCTCCCCAGCTGGAGAGAAAATGAAACGGAGACATGTTTGTTGTTTCAGGCCGAGGACAATCTGGTCTCTTCCATGTGCCTTAAAGCAAACCTTGCACAGTTTCATGCATCCGAAGCCATACGGAGCGCTTCAAGCAGCGTAAGCAGAGCGGGACGAAGGCGGTTACCCGGTTACCCGGTTACCCGGTTACCCGGTCTCACTCACTCACAGAGGTTGACGTTCACGTTTCTGATCCAGTAACTTGAGAGAGCTCGGTGATTTTGATCCCTGTATGCATGTGGGCCTATATGAATGTGTGATTACTGCTGTGGGTTTTATAAAACCTTTTAGGTTAGTTATTAGGATTAATTTAATTCATGTGTCTTTGAGTACCATGGAGAGTGCTCTAAAAATAAAACGTGTTATTATTAAAGACGAAAAAAAAGCCTTAAAAGATTAGAGGGTGAGAGAAAAAAAAACACACAGGATGTGACGGGAGCAATTTTCCATGCATTTATTTGTCCTAAAAAAACTGATTTTATCCCAAAAAAACATTCACATTTTTAACTCATTGATTCTCGTAGGATTAAATATTGAATATGTGTCTCCCGTTGGTGGTCAAAGAAATCCATCTTCCATTTGCACACGGACAGGTAGGCACACGTGCAGCGAGCGGCTTCTTACAGCCACACGCAGGTGAGCGATGTGAGTCACTTACCTTAAATTATTACATTATATTTTATTGTATCTAACGGTTCTGCTTCAAAAAGACGTCATACGGTGTATTTCTGTCCATGTAGTTGATACATTTGGGTATTTAATAAGATTTTTAAAACACCCTGAAATCTCGATGCCAGATAACTGAGGACTCCCAGTCCATTACTACGCTGTGGCCAAGTTTATTTTCTCAAAATTAATTGATGGATTGCTCCTAATTAAACTTTTTTTTCTCCTTCGTTTTGTACAACTTTTCAAAAGTTATCTTAAAACGTGCTTGACAATTGCTTATTGTAGCAAATGTATATGTGCCAGACACCCGCAGGTCCTGAACAGGAGGATATATACACTTTTCTTGGAGTAAAAGTATATAAGAAGATATATAATAATGAATGCTAATCATCAGATCAGGGCGTAATATTAAATAATGTATTCATTTGTTATATTTCCCAATTTTCATTGAGAAAAGTTACTTTTTTAATAGGTTATCGTCTGGTTTTCTCTGTGGATTAGAAATAAAGAAAGAAAGTGAATCCTCTTGCTCGTGGTCTTCATTGATAAATTAACCCCGCTCTGTAATCCAGTCTATAGGTTCGAAGGTCTCTCTCTCTCTCTCTCTCTCTCTCTCTCTCCCTAAAAGTTTAAAGACAACTCCGAGCTTTTCCGGGCATGAATTACCTTCCTCTGTTTAGGAAAAAGAAAAAGGCGAGGACGGGCTCCCGGTCCCCCAATTCATCAGAATGTCCAAATACAATCGCACAGTTCAAGCACACCATTTATTAACTGGAATCTCTCGGTGTCAGACACAACACCTCATTCATTCTACTACTGTGCTGATCCCACGGGTCTTTTACTCCAAGACAAGTGTATAGATCCTCCTGTTCAGGACCTGTGGGCGTCTGGCACATATAAATTACAACTTTTCTTTTTAAACCTGTGTGAGACCTCGAGGAGGCCGAAGTCATCCTTACTTTTACCTCCATTGTAGCTGTTTCTAATTGAATTAAAAAACTCCATATTGGTATGTAGATATTTGGGTATTAGAGGAGAATTTGTTATTTTACGAGACGAGATATGCCCTCGTATAAGTGCATCGTTTACATGCCGATAAAAGATATCGATCCACCCATTCCCCATATCGCCGCATAGATTTATATCTATTTAATGGTTTCCTCCACACCGCTTGTCACCTTGAAGCGCACAATTACCTCTGCAAATGAAAAAAAAAGGCTTTTTATATCAAATCGGGAGAACTCCTGCTGTTAGAAGTTTCAGTGGGAACACTTTTATGTAAATGAAAATCAATTACACTGAAGGATAATTGACAGGTAGTTATAGACGGCCCGAGAGAGGAACAGCAGGCGGTGCCTTTTGTAAGCGCAGAACAACTCGACATAAATGAACATGATGTAACTCCATTAGCCGCTAAAGTAGTTTCTGTCTTGGCAACTTATTAAAGCGACGCTGCTGTAAACTGCGGTTAATAGAATATTAAAGAGAAATCTGCTTATTCTCACAAAATGGTGGCAGTGACAGCATCTGTTACAAGTCCTTATTCCAAAGTGGCTTTTCAAAACGCAATTTTTTTTTTGTGCAGCGGTTGAAGCAGAATATATCAAATAAGCTCCACATATTTTAAGTTGATTCGTGCCTTGAACCAGCACTAGATCAATTCATTTAAAAAAAAAAAATTAATTAAGTTACATTTAATTAACATGCATTATAGAGGGAGCCTGATGTAAAAGCTTAATGTATAACCAGCTGACTGACCAGAGATTTTAAGATATCTTAAAATAGGACTTTTTGAGGGAAATACTTTCTATAGAAATAATACTTGTTACAGGTGGCTTTACTTTACATTATACTCTATCAACAAAAGAAAAGAAGCTAAACTGTAGGAAAATATTATTTTAATTTCCACTATATATATATTTATAAATGTATTTATATATATACACACATACATACAGTATGTCTATGTATAAATACGTATATGTATGTATATATATATACATACATATATACATACATACACATATATATACACAGTATATATTTATATATATAAATATATATATATATACATATATATTTACTGTATATATATTCTCAGCTCGCTCTTGCATGTCTATGTATAAATACATATATAAATATATTTATATATAAATAAATTAATGTATAAATATATATATATGCAAACAAGCAGTACTGTACTCACCACGGATGGTGGTCCTGTTGGAACATAATGAAGGTCTTGGTATCGATTCCTAATCCACACACACATGCATGTCCACGCATACAGTTCTATATAAACCTCTATTATATCAAGCTCTTTCTTTGTTATGTAAAGCTGCCACTATATTATATTATTATAGATGTTGAAGGCGTTGGGGGAGTGCTGACACTGTGTCATGTGAGTGTCCAGGACTCACACGCGTCACTTGTTAGTGGCATTAGTCGTTAAGCCAGTTAATAATAACACATTCTTTTGTGGGTTTGTGGCCTGAACATAACTTCCTGTGAAGACTGAAGTTTATTTTGGAAAAGATAATATGCATGTAGAGTAATGACACTGTGTAGCTTGTCCCTTACACTAGAGGTGTACCCCGAATTCGTCAGTTAAACCGTAAGCACACACACGTTATGTTAGACTCAATGTTACATATTCCTGTTTTTGGATTTCTGTCGTGTACACATCAGCTGTGAGAGACTGTGTGTTCCTGCTCCATGACTATTACCTTCAGAGAGCAGCGTATACCTCACAGACGCGTCGACGTCTCCAACGTTATAACACTGATGAAACATTATGGAAAATATGCTTCACTGTGATTTAAAAAAAACACACACCCGCCTGCCAACATCTGTCTCTCTGATGAAAGTCCTCTCCTTTTTTGAGGGACACTGCCGGTTAGAACCAAGGTGATTCTCCACTGGCATATCTCGGTGTTCACGAAGAAGGGTTTCCGGTTCATTTCCTCCAATACACGGCCATCATGAGGATGCTGGATGCGGTCTAATGAAGAGGAATTGTTCCTTGTCGGCTTGCATCAAGCCCACAACGCCGCGCGATGTACAAGCAGTGAAATCCATCATATCGCACAAGGTAATTATGCATATAGATAGTTGCTTGTGTGCGAAGAGCTGTCCCTAGAAAAAACAAACAAGTGTTGTTTTTTTAAATTGCGTGGAAATGCCTCATAAACAAGCTAAACGTGAAAAAGACAAAAAGCCTCTCTCAGGTGTCACAATCAGGACGTTCAGGGCTTTATTCATAAAGAAGCTCATTGTATCCCCGGTTGTGTGTTTCTGGGTAACCACACCTGCTGTCAGGCCGTAACATTAATGCTAATTTAATAATGACGATGATGATTGTTATGCAGGTATAATGTTTACCACGTTCTTAAGTTTGCGTGTTGGCATTTTAACATTTTACGCTGTTCAGGAATCCACATAAAACAGCTGTCTCATAAATGGGTTATATATACGTCCCATTTATGATGCACATTGTTTTTGGAGAGTTAAACTGGTCCAGATGTTTGAAATAATTTGATCACTATTCTAATAAATATAATGAGTGAATTAACTGAGGATTGTGAAGACACTTTATTGGGAGGGTTGGGCCTCTACTTTTGACAGCCTAGTTTTGAATGAACTCTTTACATCTTTAATGCCGCCTGGTCCTTTTTTGCCTTTTTTTTTTTGTATCAATAATTGTCCTTAGTCAGAAAATGTCCTTTAATGTAAATTATTTTTGCTCTTTTTTTTCAGGAGAAATGTAACTCTGGAAAGTATTTGTCATTTGTATATGTTGAAATGCCCCCCCCCCCCCCCCCCCCCCCCCCCCAGCTGCCCCCCGCCCGCCCCGTTCAGGTTCTTTATATTCTCCACGTTGGGCTCTGCTGTGTCGTCCCTTTTTTTGTTGTTGTTTCTCTGGAGAGGAAATGTCCAATTTGTGTTGTTTGGGGTTGTAAAATGAAGTCAGGTGCACCTGAGGTAAAGCCAGAGCCGTCTTTCTAGGTTTTAAATCATGAACAGATACTACAACTATAGTAATATTCTGTCGTCTAGAGGCATTTACCATTCTGACATGACGTCTGGCTGCTCTGCTTGAAGTTACAGCGTTGGCTTTTAGCTGGTCTGGTGGCATCGTCACTCTACTGGCCTTGGGTTATTATTGTTATTATAGTCCTCCAAATCAATGGCTTTAGAAAAAATATGTTTTCGGGTGGATTTTACTATTAAGATCCAGTACGTCGTTGCCATTTAGTTTGTTCACATATATACTTGTTTAAAAGTTTGTTATTTATCACATTTCTCTATTATTGCACTGTGTTTATTGTTTAAAAAAAAATTATATTTGAATTGTTTTATTGTTTTATTCTATGTCCTGCGTTTATTGTTACGCAACCTTTCACCGAGCCAAATTCCTCGTACGTTCAACCTAACTGACAATAAACACTTCTGATTCTGATTCTGATATTATGGGGTTGCTCTGGCCCCCCAAAAACAACAACGAATGAGTGACTCCATTCAGCTTCCTTGGAGCAGTTGACCATGTAAAATACGAGAGAGAGAGCCCGATCCGTTCCCTTTAGCTAACGCACGCCCGGCTGACTGCAGAGGTTGGATCTCCGGGAAGTGACATCTAAAAAAACAAAAGAAGAAAAAAAAACACACCTGCAGACGGCGCTCAGAGAAGAGAAACAGAGATCCTCTTACGGACGCACGCCTTTCACAGAGCGTTCAACGATGAGCGGACAGACATTATCTGTTGCTTTCATGCTTTCACGTCTCCCCGTGTGTGGCTACCAGCTAACTAACAGCTGTCACGTCCAATTATCGTCATGCCGACGCGGTTTCCACGGCCCGAGCGTCCTCGTTTTTTTACTTAATTAAGATTCATGTTGCTCCCTCGAAAGAGTAAATAAAGTATCTCCCTGTAATGCCATTTGTTATGAATGGTCAGACGGTTCATTATTTCACGTGATTGCCCCAGAGCTTCGTTGCTCCCTCACTCCGCATCGGCTTTACAGCAGTTAAATGATGAAGTTTCAGCTCAGTCGGCATGTTTCACACACCCCCCCCCCCCCCCCCCCCCCCCCAATCCCAAACCCCCTCTCACCATGTGTCAAGTCCTCCTGATGGGTCAACTCTTGAGTAATTTAAAAATCTCCTTGCGGAGTCGGCGAGGGGCGAAAATGAGGAGCGGCGTAGGAGCGGCGTAGGAGCGGCGTAGGAGCGTGCGGTCGGGAGGAGGTTCGGATGAGTCGACCCCCCCCCCCGAGGAGACTCGCCGCCTCCTCCTCCTCCATCACTCCTACGCTGAAACGGTGGAGGAACGAGGACGGAAGGACAATTGAAGAAGTACAAAAGAGGGTAAACAACTTTTCTTTTTTTTTGTACAAATGGGCAAAGGAGAAAGTGTTATGGCTCATTTGGAAAACGGATAGTGTAGAAAGGTCAAATAAAAATGACATTGGTATTGAGCGGTTACTTTTGGCCACCGCGGTAGAATACTAAAACTTAAATTGGACGGCCGCTTTAATCCCCTTTGGTGCTTCAACTCTGGCTCTCTGCAGATTGATCGCCGGTTGTAAAGCATAACAATATCCGGAAGGGCAGAACCGTTGGATGGAGATTCAAGTCTTTAAATCTCGACAACATCTATATCAATATATATATATATATATATATATATATATATATATATATATATATATATATATATATATATATTTTCTATTTAGGTAGAAGCCCCGGAATTATTTTCCGCTGCCATATTTGAAGCGCGATGATAGTTGTGCACGTCTATTACCTGAGAAGACTCTTCACTTCAATGCTTTCCAAGTATACACGACTAGACATCTTAATTGGACAAACTTCCCGTAGGTCGAACAAACAACCAAAATGTTGACAATAATCGAAAGCATAATTATCAAAAGAAAATCAGCAGAGACACGTTTTCAGTGTCTGCGCTCACGGTACATCTGTCTTCGACGAGGTTCCCATCGACTGAGCACAGGAACCCGATGTCACCGATCTTTTTCTTCATTATGTTGTTTGGCGGAAAATGTAAAAGGTCGACACAAAATTAAAATAGAAATGTCAAGCGTTTTGTTTACTGCCAAATCTCCCTCAGCACACAACTTTAATACCATTGTGTTAACTCCTCTCGAGATAGTTTGTTGTGGGCTTTGTGCGTCGGACCCGATTTCTCGTATTTTCACCATCATTCAAACGGGGGGGCCTTGAGATTCAGCGCGTCGTTCCCGGTCGTTCCCGGTCGTTCCCGGTCGGGGCGGTTTCTTTAACGGTACTTTCCTCTCTTGTCTCCCGCTCATCTTTGATCGTACGCCTCGCCGTCTGCATCCTGTAATTGTTTACTCTCTTAGGAGACGTGTTTCCTTTTGGTCAGTACTTGAAGGTCAGAAAAAAAATCCAATTTCTTTGAGAATATTTATAGCGCGGATAGTTCACTCACTTTTTTTCTGACAAACAACACTTTATTTCACAGATTCACAATGGTCGCCTGTACAAACAAATCTATAAACGTTTTTTCTCCTCACTAAGAAATGTGTACTCGCCTTCCTCAGAGAGGTAGATTTGGTGAACGCAAGAACACAAAGAGACAAACGCAGGCTGAGGGCAGAACAACAGAAAAAGGGGGTTAGATCCAAAGAAAAGGGAGCACAAATACTGAATGTGCATCCTTGAGTTCCTCTGTCTGTGTCATTGTCTAGCTGTTGACCCCCCCCCCCCCCCCATTGGCGTGGTGAAAGCATTCCAAATGCCACCCGAGCTGTGAAGTGCTCCATACTTCCATACTTCCATCCGCGAGGCTTCGGGCTTCGTACCTACAGACACTGAAGTGACAAACGGCCATTTTCCGCTCCCTTTCATTTCCCTTTTCCAAAAGAGAGAGAGAGAGAGAGAGAGAGAGAGTCCGATACTCTTTTGGTGTTGGTCTTGCTTTCTCTCTTCGGGGGGCGGGGGAGGAAATAATGGTCAGGATGGATGCCGTCACAAGTCGGATCGCTTTTAACTTTGGATGGATGGACGGATGGAAAATACCACTCCACTTAAAAAAAACTGCCAGTATCCCCTCAAACGTTCACTCCCGTCGAAAGAGCTTTTAAAAAGAGGAAACGGATCAATTTAGGGAGCTTTTTTTTTTCTTGTTCCAAACCTGCGTACTACAGTAAAAAAAAAAAAAAAATAGGCCTTTCTTGAGATTTATGCCGACGTTATCTTTTTTTGCTGAGTATTGATGGAAACCGGCCTTTGTCTATTTAAGTGGCTGGACTGACACTTCATTTTAGGCTTCACGTCCCAGCAGCCGTTAAAAAAAACCCAAAAAAGGGGGAAGGTGTCAGACTTTGTCCGAGTTTCAGTAAGCCTACACGTGCGTAGGCTTACTTTTTGTGCTTGAAAGAACATCGGAGCCGGGGCTATAAATCGTAAAAAAGAAAAAAAAGAAAGGTGAGGAGACTGAAAGAGACAGAGAGAGCAGGAAGGTTTAAGGAGAACAAAGAACAAGGAACGGAGGAGGGAGGGGGAAAAATAAAGAGAAGGAGACAGAAGGAACATTGAATTCTCACCGGAGCATATTATGAGTGAAATGGATGGGGAGGGGTGGGGAAGGGGGTGGGGGGGTGGCTGTAAATTGCAGGTAATTTGTGTCACGAGTTGGAGGATTTAAATCACTGGAATCAATGTCAAAGAGATATTGCACCTATGGTCCACATTACGGAGCGGAGAGGTGGCGTAGGGGGCGGAGACGGGGGAGGGCAAAGAGTGAGAGCGCTTAGGAGGAGGTGAGGAAAACGAGACGTGGGTTTTTCTCTCACTCTTCTGTCTGTGGACAGGCGTACGCACCCATTAAAGAGTTGAACAATGTGAGAGAGGAGGAGGTTGTAATGACTCACTAATGACCTTGACCGCCAACTTTGGCACAGGGGAAGTAGGGGGGGTGGGGGGGCGGGACTGGCGACATGATTAAATGGAACGCTGCCGGGTGAGGAAAGAAACCAAACTGTTCAGACTATTAAAACAACGCCGTGTTCAGCCATGACTGCTCAGCCAAGGAACTGGAAAAAATAAAAGACGTTTAAAAAAATCTAAAAAAAACTAGCAGCTTTCCCTTCACTCGTTTTTTTTCCGTTTTTTTTCCATTTTTTTTTTCTTCATATGGATATTTCCTCCAAAACGGATGGATTTAAAAACACGAGTGTTGTCCAAGTTGTCAGTGAGAAAAATTGACATTTCGCCGTCGCCATTATGTGACGTTCTGCTGGTGTTGTGTGCGCCGTCTCCTGACAACTGTTGCCATGCGTTACATGTTCTCCACTGCATTAATAGAACTGGAGATAATGATAAACTCTGCTGGAACAGGGGGCAGAGGATTAACCAACAGGCCACCACCATACTAAAGCTGATGTGTGTGTGTGTGTGTGTGTGTGTGTGTGTGTGTGTGCGTGTGCTACCCGATAAGTGGTATTCTGGGAGATTGCAAATGTCAGATTCTAAACACGGCATATTAGCGTACATTCATAAATCAGCAGCGCTGATCGCACTGCAGAGGCTCCCCACCGAGTATAAAAATGAAAACTTATCTTTCTCATTTGCATTTTTAAATAATTGAACGCGTGTATCAATTTTTAATTATTAAAAATTACAGTCGGATTCCGTATCTGTAATCCCCATTTCTTTTCTTTTTTCTTTTTTTTTTGCTCGCGTCGCGTCAACGCGATCCGTCGCGTGCGACGTCGAGGCCCGTCGACGGCCATCGGCCATTTTATCTTCCTCGCCAGTCAAGAGGGGAAGAATGGGAGGCAAAGGAGGAAGCCCGGGAAATGAATTACAGAAGCAAAAAATGGAGAGAGTCATCTATCGCCGGTGACAGAATGCTCTCAGACACAAAGATAAGGAAAATCCCATTTTGTAGGGGAAAAAAACGGCCACTCGGCACTTTTTCGGCACAACCGGTTAACGGAGCAGGCCGGTGGGTCAATGGAGAGATAATGCTGCTTTGATGGCGGCGGACAAAAAAAAAATATGTGTAAAAGGATATTGTCAGTGTGCGAACGCGGTTATCTATATAACATGGAGAATGGACCCCCAGACGTTAGCAATTTCAGATTTAATGCTGTATTATGCGAAGCTGTACACAAAAAGATAAAAGAGGGTTAAAGAACAGAGGGTATTTCTTCTTCTTCTTCTTCACAGTTCATGTACAGTACAGCTCCTTGTTTGGATGATTATTTCCAGGCTGCTGGTGGAAGAAAAGAGCACATTTGATCAGCAGTTGATCGTCAGTGAAATCTATTTTTGTTTTCTTCTTTCCTTTGAGCCCTTTTGCACAGAATACATTAAAAAAAATCATAATTGTTTTTATTTAAATGTATCATAATCTAATGATTTACTTGAATAACTAATAAAGACACAAACTTAACTATCTGAATAGTTAACTTTTTAATTTCATTTTTCTCCTTTTTAAATTTTTAATATGAGACTAAAAGACTGTTCTTTTTACTGCACTACATCTCAGAGGTACATGTACTTTTTACTGTACTACATCTCAGAGGTACATGTTGTACTTTTTACTGTACTACATCTCAGAGGTACATGTTGTACTTTTTACTGTACTACATCTCAGAGGTACATGTTGTACTTTTTACTGTACTACATCTCAGAGGTATATGTTGTACTTTTTGATGTACTACATCTCAGAGGTACATGTTGTACTTTTTACTGTACTACATCTCAGAGGTACATGTTGTACTTTTTATTGTACTACATCTCAGAGGTACATGTTGTACTTTTTATTGTACTACATCTCAGAGGTACATGTTGTACTTTTTACTGTACTACATCTCAGAGGTACATGTTGTACTTTTTACTGTACTACATCTCAGAGGTACATGTTGTACTTTGTACTGTACTACATCTCAGAGATACATATTGTACTTTTTGATGTACTACATCTCAGAGATACATATTGTACTTTTTGATGTACTACATCTCAGAGGTACATATTGTACTTTGTACTGTACTACATCTCAGAGGTACATGTTGTACTTTTTGATGTACTACATCTCAGAGGTACATGTTGTACTTTGTACTGTACTACATCTCAGAGGTACATATTGTACTTTTTGATGTACTACATCTCAGAGGTACATGTTGTACTTTTTACTGTACTACATCTCAGAGGTACATATTGTACTTTTTGATGTACTACATCTCAGAGGTATATGTTGTACTTTTTACTGTACTACATCTCAGAGGTACATATTGTACTTTTTGATGTACTACATCTCAGAGGTACATGTTGTACTTTTTACTGTACTACATCTCAGAGGTACATATTGTACTTTTTACTGCACTACATCTCAGAGGTACATGTTGTACTTTTTACTGTACTACATCTCAGAGGTATATGTTGTACTTTTTATTGTACTACATCTCAGAGATACATATTGTACTTTTTGATGTACTACATCTCAGAGGTACATGTTGTACTTTGTACTGTACTATATCTCAGAGATACATATTGTACTTTTTGATGTACTACATCTCAGAGATACATATTGTACTTTTTATTGTACTACATCTCAGAGGTACATATTGTACTTTTTACTGTACTACATCTCAGAGGTAAATATTGTACTTTTTACTGCACTACATCTCAGAGGTACATATTGTACTTTTTGATGTACTACATCTCAGAGGTACATGTTGTACTTTTTGATGTACTACATCTCAGAGGTACATGTTGTACTTTTTGATGTACTACATCTCAGAGGTACATATTGTACTTTTTGATGTACTACATCTCAGAGATACATATTGTACTTTTTGATGTACTACATCTCAGAGGTACATGTTGTACTTTTTGATGTACTACATCTCAGAGGTACATGTTGTACTTTTTACTGCACTACATCTCAGAGGTACATATTGTACTTTTTGATGTACTACATCTCAGAGGTACATATTGTACTTTTTGATGTACTACATCTCAGAGGTACATATTGTACTTTTTACTGTACTACATTTCAGAGATACAAATAATTTTTAGTTTTAAAGGTAAAATACATGTGTTTGCAACGTAGGAATATAACGGGTTAAATCTCCAATTTGTTGCCCCGTTTGCAAACATTCGATCTCTGTAAATGACTCCCCCCCCCGCCCCGTCATATTTATGCAAACATGAATATGTAATCCTGTGCATACATTTCACGTCATTATTGTGCGGTTTTGAACAAACAGGAGTTAGTATTCGCCGAGGGGCCTGGAAGACGCTTCCTATCCTTCACTTCCTCTAGTTGTGAGGGCACTTTGAAGATCACTTTGGCAGTTTATCTCCTCCTCTGTCTGCGTGTCTTTTAATTACAGGCCCTGCTTTAAGTAGGAATCAAATAGAAAACGATTAAAAGAAGAGTGTTTTCCAAACACTCCATCCAGCTAATGAATCGACTGGGAATAAACAAACTAGCCAGAAACTTTCCGCAAAGGTTAAAAAAGGAGAAATTAATTGTATTTGTAGAAAATCACATTTCCAAAAACACGATGTTGCTAATGCATTTTTGTAAATCTTAGATTGAGGATGGATGCTTAAAGCCGGGGCTGTTATTCAACACGACTCGCATATAAGCTGACATGTGATGCATTCGGAGCCAGAGGCTGAGACTTTGATGCCGCTTTAATCAACCTCGACCGAAACGAGGGCCCCGGCTCGAGTTCATCGAGGGAGACAGGCGATGACTGAGGAAGGGGGGGGGGGGCGGGGGAGAGTGCTCCTGTCAGACGTAAATGAGGGAGAAACCGGCGCCTCAGACGCACGTCAACGCAGAACAGTCACTTGAGGTGGTTGTAAAAGATAACACATGTACAAGGATAAAAGCCTTTTTTTGGGAAATTAATACATCGACTCACCGGCTTGAACTTTGTGGTGGTGGTTGGGTTGGGTTTTTTTTTCCGCAGGTTCGCGGCAAATCAATTACATCTGCGCCACAGGCTGCAATCTCAATTGAGCCCTTTGCAATCAGCAATATGTCAACTGGACATAAAGCCTACAGTTATTATTATATTCTTTAGATCAGGCTGGTATTGATTACCGCGAGCCAGAGCTGAGGAATAAATGGTGAGCGGTAACGAGAAAACAGTGTGTGTGTGTGTGTGTGTGTGTGTGTGTGTGTGTGTGTGTGTGTGTTTATTGTGGAAGAGATAACGCTGACAAAAGGTGTGCCTGACGACAGCTGAGGTGAATACAGATTAAAGAGGAGATACACTTTTGATGTTGATGATGTTGCAACAACTTTTCGAATAGATCGCCACATGGCTCACATTTTAATTTTCACGCCTAAGGATACATTTTAATAGTCTGGTATCATCGGGTCATTTATTTAATACTTTTACCACTAAATACCTTGAAAGCTAAGCAGCCGATGACCATCAGCATTGAGCTCAAAACTCTGCTCCTGAAACCTTCATAGAGTCTGGCATGGCTGCTTATTTATTAATCGCATTTCTTGTACGCCAGCAGTGTAATTTAGTAAAAACTTTTTTTTTTAAATCTCAGCTAAACGCTTAACTTCATCCCATCATCACCAACCATGCAGATGCTCATCTGCAGAGCTCCATCACTATTACGGATGAAGCTCGGGCTGAAATGGGAGGAATAGATTGAAGATTGCACCTGCACAGAACGGATGCATCAAAGAACAGACGTCACACTTCATGCTCATCGGCAGTTAAATGATATATCTGGACGCCTTTTGCCTTTCTTTTTTTTTTTCCCACAAAAGAAATCATCCCTTATGTTTATGATTCAAACATATGTTAGCGATTAGAAATCATTGGAGTTACTGGAGCACGTGGGCAAAGACGAAAACGTGGATCAAAACTGAGCTAGAGAAAAGATCTCCGCCAGGTGTGTCTGCAACAACATCTGCCGCACTGTTTGATTGGATGAACACGACATATGATTGGCGAATGCCAACGTTTGTGAAACACAGTCTGTTTGAACTGGAAAGCAGCTGCAATTTATGATTGCAATGGCTTAAACACTAATAATACACATTAACGTACGCAGCCGTATGTGTTGGTGGTGTTTGCCCAACACACACGGAGATCTGCGTTGTAGTGGTAGTAGAGGGAGGAGTCAGCAGGCATTTTTAAAACAGGCAATAAAAAGGTCACCGCGACCACAATAGGTCCTCGAGCATGCGGCCGCAGCTGTATACCCGAAATATTGAAGAATGTGCGATTTAAAGCCTGTGAACACACACTCACTCGTAGTTTTATCGTGCATTTGAACACGTGACAGAGCTTCTTTATACGCTACATGTATTTGTATTACTTCTAACACCGAGTATAAACATTTGCTGATTGAACAAATAGTAAAAGTCAAGTCAAACACCCAAAAAAGGGGGTCCGGCGCCTGAACTTTTGTTCAAACTTCCACATTATTCATGAGCACATGGAGGCAGAACAGATGGGCGCGATAATAAAGGGTTGTGTAAAGATGGCCCCTTTCCCCCCCCCCCCCAGATGCGTTGCGCGTGACATTACAATCGGCAGCTACATTGCGAATAACATCTACCACAAAACGGTCTCTGTTTGCCAGTTGCCACGGTGACGCAGAGTGAATGGCGCCAGGCAGCGTTGAAAAGAGGAGAGGGAACTGAATACGAGTGAACGCCCTGGAGTCGTAACATGGGCAATGAATGAGCGAGTGACGTTGAAGAGGACGGTTTGTTGTAAAGAGGATGCCAACGCGAGGCGGATGCTATTGATGGGGGGATCAGTCGACTTTGGCCTCTTTCACACGAGGCACCTGCGACATTGTGCGAGGGGGTTCAATTATGCAGGCGAAGGTAGTGCTTCGAAAAACATGGCTCCCCTTTATGAAAAGATGTGTTAACAAGTCTGTTCGACGGCATCGCGACAACCCAGACTGAGAAGTCCTTGGATGTAAGATGAGAGTGGGGGTTTTGTGGCAACACCCCGTATCCTTTTACGAGAAACGTGTCGTCGTGGTGCCTCATGTATAAATACTCGGCACAGATAAAAAGCACGGCTTGATATCAAATGATGAAAGCGCTCGTATTTATTTCTGTGCCAACAGTTTTGTTTTTTTACGACGCTTACTTCCCCTTGCTCACGTCCACTGGAGTGTGTACGAGGTGGTGGTGGGGGGGAAAAAGACGGTGCGGTTGTGGCAAATAAATTGTGGCTAATAAAAAGTGAATAATTCCCGAGGAAAAACCGAGAAAAGAAACGCGGCAGAATCATCAGAGTGCCTAATTGAAGGATTTTACAACATATTTTGCAGTTGGAGGCTCGTTATCCAACTGACTGAATTACACTCTTAAAAGGGGGAAAAGGCACCTTAAAGGATTGTTGCAAAATCTCATTACACACCAAATATAAGAGAACATAATAGTTATGAAATCTGCTGCCTCTCTGATTTTGTGCTCCATCCAATAGTTGCACAAACGTGTGTTGCTTTACTTATGTAAGTGTATCGGTTTGCGTGTTGTATGCTGTATAATATTGCTGAAGCTGCGTCCATGTGTGCTCCTTTATGTTATTAAAATATATCGCCGCACCTCTACAGTCTATAACCCCCCCCCCGCCAAATGAAATATCATCCTTCTATCTTTTTACTTCATGATTCCCCTGACCGTGTAGCGCCATGCCAGAGATGGGCTTCGTCTCGGTAGCCGACACCTGTGTCACCCGTTTGATCCCTGAAGACATTGCTTGACCAACGCTACGTGGAATATCGACTCGCCGACTTGGAGGTCGGCCCGAACACAACAAATACTCCCATTTTTTTTCCTGCACCGCGTGGGTCCCTTTCATGGTTTCCCGACCGGTTTATATGGGTTGTGTTTCATCCACTTCCCGGTGCATCTACACCCCGATCCAGTCGGTACGAGGGAAGCAATGTGACTTTCCCTCGGTCCGAAATGATCTCCGCAGCAAGCTGTGCTCGTGTGATGGAGGACTCGGCTCCAGCCTGATCATATTACACACAGTAAGCACTACAGCTCAGGAGCCTCGGAGGCTTCTGGGGGAGAAGACGGGTCGGTCCCTACGGCCGGGGGATCCAAATGGAGGTTAAGGATTAAGTGGGCCGGGATGCTGGGGGCCGTGGGAGGCCTATGGGTGGGAGCATGTGACAGCATACTTATCAGGTGCCAAGGCCCCCATCATCACCAGCAGGAATGAATGTGAGGCGACGGCCATGAATATTCTATTGAGTGTTATCTTTCTCTTTAAACTTTCTCTTTTTTTCCTCTTCCTCCTCCCTGCTACTCTGATCTCCCACTTCCTCTTCCTCTTCCTCTTCCTCGTCTTTCTGTCTCGCTGCGGTGTGTCTTAAGACATCGTGTCCTTTAGCACAAGGGGGTAACAAGCACACCCAGATCCTATTTAAATCCGGCATGTTCCAAAGACTTTAAAAAGAGAACGACTTAACCGCAGAGCTCCAGCTGCGAATCGGTAGTTAAATCTGGGTTTTCTTTCTTTCTTTTTTCTTTATGTCCACCGGCCTAGTGATTGTTGGCTATTCTCTAAGTAAATCTTGGCATCCATCTTCGCGTGAGATAACCACAAGGATGGAAACCAATTATACTTTTTTTTTTCTTCTCTCCACAGTAATTATGCAGGGTTGTGTTTTTGTTTAGTTATTTTTTTTTTTTTGCTCTTGGTTTCCCCACCGCTTGAAGCGATGTCACAACGCCCTTATCTCCTTCCTCTCTATTGGTTAGATAAGCACACGGCCCAGAAAGTTACTTTATGAAACGAGCTCACCTCCGCCAGGTTTGTGTTACGATTCTGAAATGTGTGCCGCTTCTCGTAGCCATCCCAGATAAACAATCACAAGACGTGTGCAGTCTGGGGGGGCGGGGGGAGCTTAGATTGCTCAGTCAAGCCAAAATGAGTCATAAGCCGGCTGTTGTCCCGATCGATGGCGCCCGCCATCTAAACCCGAGCAGAAGGGGCACGGCTCCGAATGTCTGCTCCGCGGCGGGACCCTCGAGCACGACCGCCAACAATCAGCCGGTTCAAATGGAAGTGCAAGAGCGGGGGCGAAAAGGGCAGCGGCGTTGTGTCACGGACTCAAACGGCGGCCCCCCCGGCGGAGAGAGCGCTCTCTTCGCCTGATCGGTTCTGGACTTGGCGGGGTCCACACAAAAGGTCACTGAGTGGGAAGAAAAGAGGAACACAATGGGGTTGGTGTGGTTGCTGGTGCTCAGCGGTCTGATACGGGTCATCTTTTTTTTTTTTTTTCGAAAAGATCATTTGGAATTTAAAACAACCGAAATGATGACATCGTGTTGGGGGACTCTGAAAACTACGATTCCATTTGGCTGAAGATGTTGTTGTTGTTGTGTAAACACTTTCAACACACACATCTATTTCATAAACCCGGCCTTGAGGAGCTTTTGTTTTATTTACCTTCCAATCCAAAAGTGTAGGGGCTTAATGTGCAACACACACCGCGTAATGCACCAAAAAAACACCAAAGCCATGTTTGTTTTTTTTCCAGACTTTAGATTTGCTCTCTAACCTTTGGTAACTTTTGCTGTCTTTGGAAGCCATTTTGCTGGTTGAAACCCTCTCATTCCCAACCAACACACGTAAATGTTATTTCATGGCACTCAACAATGTCTTGAGACCCTGCAATGTTAGCGATGTGAGTGCATAGATGATCCGTTCACCTCCTTCGGTCTCGGTGCTACGAACCATGAACCCTCCCGTCAGACACCAGATATCCCACCAGGAGATGCTGTCGATGAAACGAATCCTTCGCAATCTCTGGGTACCCCGAATCTTTCCCATTTCTTTTTTTCTTTTCTCTCTCTCTCTCTCTTTCTCTCTCTCCCGCAAACAATAATCAACCATGCTGCTCTTTTTCTGTATTGGCTGCTGAGCACAAGGAGGAAGAGAGCAAACATGCCCCGGCCGAACCCAAATCAAAATCTAAGATAGGCACAGGAAAGGATATATATATATATATATATATATATATATATATATATATATATATATATATATATGTGTGTGTGTGTGTGTGTGTGTGTGTGTGTGTGTGCGTGTGTTTGCAGTGTGGCCATGTGAGAGGGTTATGAGTGAAAATATAATCACGAAGCAGCTGGGGGGTGTCAATAGGTGATCTACAGTGGCAGATAGGGGAGTGGTACGAGGGAGAAAGAAAAGCAAACAATGGTGAAAGAGAACATCTGCGGTTCAGGCATTTAACAGGCGGAATATTTAACATTTAAACCATGTAAGCCTAGAAGAATTAGCATTTTAACCGTCGCTCATTACCGCTAAAAAACGAATCACAGTTGAGGCGCACGGTATTTAGTCATAAACCAAAGTGTGAGACACATTTTGACATGATGATGGTGATATATGAAAAGTTAAGAGACCAATCCATCGCTAATAGTTGTCGAGACATTTCACCTTTGCACCTCACGGCGCTGGAGTAAAAGTTTTTTTTTTTTTCTTCCGTCCCGCGGCTAAATAAGTGTTTAATTTATCTGGGAGGTTTTCAGATATTGCACTGGATATGGGAACGCGTTGACCTTCATGGTGGCACTAAAGGAATCACCAAAGTCAGTTGGATTTGTCATCTGGGGACCATGAACACACACGTACATGATTTCATAGCAACCCATTTGATATTTGTCGAGATATACAAGTCCGAGGTGGCGCAACTTCCTGTCGTTGTCATCCCTTGTAGTCCGGCTGGTTGTAACACCCCGTTAGTTCTGTGTCTGTTAATGACTCGTTCCCTTCACCTGCCCTCAGCCACTCCTCTGCCTCCTTAATGACTCATGCCCTACACCAGTGGGTTTCCCCCTTATATATATATATATATATATATATATATATATATATATATATATACTCCCATTCTTTCCCTTGTCCCCTGCCAGATTGTCATGTGTTTTCATCCTGTGCTTCGTCGTTGTTATCCCTGTTAGTCTTTTGTGTGACTTTGCCTTTCCAGCCTGAGTTTTCCATGTTATTCCTTTTTCTTAGTAAAAAGAGTTTTTTGTTTCCCCGTACCTGGACTCCTGGAATTCCCTCTGCACCTGAGCTCTTGCCTCACCACACCCCGTGACCCTGGTGGCTTAAAAGCTATAAGATATTAATTAGAGGACATATATATACACACATATATAATATTTTATATATATATATATATACTTATATAATATTTTATATATATATACTTATATAATATTTTATATAATAATTTGATATATATATATATATATATATATAATACATATATTATATATATATATTATATATATAATTAAATATTGTACCTTCTTTTGCACCACTTTAACGCAGTGGAATTCATATACAATTGAAACGACTCATCCATGTTGTTCTTAATAGAGCAATTTACCCACATTAAATTGCAGAAACTCCCCAGGGAATGAGGGGGGGGGGGGGGGGGGGGGGGGGGGGGGGCAACCGGCCAACCGGCCAACACTAAGTGTGAAACACTTTCTCTAGGTGTAAATTGACCAATCCCCGTCTGGATGCCCAAGAGAGCTTTCTTTTTTTTTCTTCTCCTTTCTCTCTGATGAGCTTTTTTTCCTTCTCTTCGGTAGCCATGCAGAAAAGTTAAATACACTCAGCAGTTTTAAAAACGGCCTGAATTCACCGCGGGGCGGACTGTAATCGAAAGGGCGCACACAATGGCATAAAAAGCATCAAGGGTCGACCCAAAAGCTTCATGACAGCTGCGGCTGCCAGAACACACACGTGGATACAGAAGGTGTGTAAGTGTGTGTGTGAGAGAGAGAGAAGATGAATGCCCTATCTCGCCCAGTTATTCGCTCCATGGCACTCCGTTCAGGAAGGGGCCCCTGGGAGCCATTTCTTTCATTCTCCTGTAATCAACACTTAGCCCGGTGATGAGCCACCGCTGCTCTAATGCTAAATGTAGCTTTGATGTGTGCACACAGTGACACGCGTTCATCTATTTTGCACATGAATTCAATTACGAAGAAACTCGATGATTGCGTTTTCCAATCGGAAAAAAACAATTTGATGCAGGTGCAAAACAACAAAGTCAATCGTTTCATAAAGACACCGTGTATTCTATTTTTATTAATTTTTTTCAACCGCTTACCTTGATTATTCGGCTGAGTAAATTAACACAAATATGTAATCAACATTTGTAGGCGAGTGGCCAACTTCAAACGTATATTAAAGTCAAATCAATTTCAAAGCAGCCATTTTTGTTATTGGCCAAAGTGGCTGAAATTAAGATTTTTTTTTTTACTTCAAGCCCCATTGTATGAAGTAGACTGGAAAAGCAATATATTTTATCCCTCCAATTTGTTTTTTGGTAGTATTTCTACATTGTGATGAGGCACAGCGGAAACACAATCACCCTAAACAGCATCCAAATATTCTGTGTTTAGAAAAAGGTCGTCGCTTTTTTGAATGTGAGAAGAAAATAGTTACACTATTTACAGTAAAAACTCCTCCAGCAACGAACCCTCACTGTGCATCTTTTACCGAGCCCTCTCGGAGACTTGAAAAAACGTCAATTTTCTACCGTCTCGTCTCCATAACTAAAAAAAAAAAGAAAAAATAAATCTCATTCTTTTCAAAGTCTTCTCGAGCAATAGAGAGACTATTTTATTCCAACGACCATCATCTTCAAAGTTGTGCTTAGTCACGGAGAGAGCGGAGAGAAATGAGGGTTAACCGCTTTTATCCCTTCGACTGCGCTGCTTCTTCACAACTTTCTTGATTTTATTCTTTACTCTTTGTTTCTTTTTTTGCTTCCAGCCCACTCTGGTTTCATATAATATAATATGTTGTTTATTTCTGACCTGCATACATTAATTAGTGATCCTTTGCATGGTAGCATAGGCTCATCATTGGGATGTGAATACTTGGTGTCATAGGAAACTATTTCAGCACCATGGACAGCAACAGTTCTAAGAATATCTCATGGAGCTGAATAATATGACGCTTATTGCGACTATAATAGAAATTAACCCACGTACTGTAATTGAAGCCCTCATAAGCTTTTAATAGCGTCATTTTGGCCATAACTCTTTGCCCTTAATGAAAATGATCTCAAGCTTTTCAAATGTTTTTATTGGAAAAAGAATAGCTGTGCGACTAAATAGAATAAACAAAAAAAAACACGTTTTAAGGAATATGCTGGGATTTATTGTTTTGTTTGTCTATAAATAAAACATTATTTACTTGCGAGCTATTGGTTGCTTTACTCATTCTACATTCAGCCCAAAGTTAATATGAGGCTTAAAGCACGTCGTGTGTTTATTTACACAAAATGTGTGTTCCAGTAAATGTAAAGTAAAGAAAAGTGACGATAAGAATGTTTTTTTGTTTTTGTCTTTTTACACATTATTATTGAGGAAATTATTGATCATCATTTTCTGATCATTGAATGCTTCAGACGGGCCCAACCTGCACCTCCCGCCCTGTGAAGTGACAGCAGAGCCTCAACAGAGCCGCAGAGCCGCAGTCAAATCCTCACCCGGCTTTACAAAGATTGTTTTTTGTTATCGAAGGCATCGTCCAAAACGACACCGACGTCCGCCACCGCTCTCACATCCATTTGGAAACAAAGGCCAACGCTCTTTCTTTTTCTTTCCATTGGTAATCGCACCAATTCTCCACTTTGATGTGTTTTTTTTTCCCCTCTGCGGCGTTCGCGAGCCCGAAGGTCACAACGCACGGAGGCATGAACGCCCAGAAGCCCCCCCCCCCCCCCCCCCCCCCCCGTTTATAATGAGGACCACCGAGGTCAAGGCTAACACTCCAGCCCTGCCCTCTCCTCTCCACAGTCGTCACCAACCAAGGTAAGTGCATGTTTGCCTTGAGGCCAACCTCAAGGCGAATACACACACACACACACACACACACACACACACACAATGTTACACACGTGCACACATGCATGCAGTCCTCCCCCCCCCTTGTTTTCCCACCAAGGTTGAGCGACAGAGTGTGTGATAACGCTGCTGTCGGCCCCTTCGCGGAGGCAGGTCAGAGCTGCGGCGTCTGGGTGCATGTTTCACTGGTTCAGGTAATGACCTGCCATTCTCCCCAACCTGATGTCATTTCCTATATCGCCGTGCACCCTCCGGGAGAGAGAGAGAGAGAGAGAGAGAGAGAGAGAGAGAGAGAGAGAGCGTGACATTTGTGTGGAGGCGGTAAAGCAGGTTTGAGAATGTCAGACAAAAACAGGTGAGTCAATTGGTTCGTACGGATTGCCTCAACACAACAGCGGCGGCTACAGGACACAGGTCCTCTCACCTGTAGCTGCAATTAATGGGGGGGGGGGGGGGGGGGGGGCGGGCAAGGGAGACCTGTTCAGAGCGGATAGTAAATAATCATAATGTGCAAATAAAAAAGAGACTTTCCTGTTTTAACGAATGTTACCGTCGCCACTGGCAAACAAGGAGACCGTCCTCCAGAGCGTTTTATGGGGGCTGTGGACATTGTCGCCATGTGGACCGTCAACGCTGCATTTAATAACCCCTGATCTTTGTTCTCTGCTCTTTCAAACACTTCCATTGTGTGTTTTTTTTTAAATTTATTACCCATGTTCAGTCTAATGTGTAGCCGTATGTGTGTGTGTGTGTGTGTGTGTGTGTGTGTGTGTTATTTGTGCGTGGACATAAAGTGGGCGGGTGCAAGAGCTCGATGTATACTGCTAAATATACAACGTGACCCATTGCGACAGCCACGAAAACGCATTTGGTTATGACGACGTCAGACTCTGCAGTTTGTGGTGATGTATACTTCCTCTAATATATTATATTTAGAGGTATTACAGCACCTGTTAAATTATTAGTCTTAACGCAATCAGTTGGATGAATACAGCATTGTACAGTATATAACACACATTCATGTTATTGGTCTTCAAAGCACTCAAAGGCTCCGATGTGTCAATTCCCTGAATGTTTCATTAACATTCATCTCGTGCTCCTTTCACAACGTTCGTCGTGGATTTTTTTTAATAAATATTAATATGCTTTAATTAATTGTTTGGCGGCTCGACATTGACATATTAATAAAGCAAAAACTGATAACGTATTAGCAAACGGTGGCTAATTTATACACTCAGCCGGCACGACGTTAGCATAAAACAACATGAGCATTAAATCATTTTGAGTCCACTTTAATATCCACTCTCCTTTTTTTGCCTTGCTTTGGTGTCCAGAGAAATGTACGGCTCTGATAAACACTCAACGTCTCTACTGGTCTGTGCTATGAATGTAATTTACGTATGATTCCATTTTAAGCATTTTATATACTCAAAAATCGCCGAATTTGTTCAAACAGAGAGGAGACACGCTAGGTGAGGCAGCAACGAGCTGTGCCTGGGTTGCCTTTTGCTTTCGCATTGTTTGTCACCACTGTAATATTTGTAGACACTATTATTATGTCCTTTCTTTCCATAGAATACGTAGTGTATGTCACCTTTCTGTACAACCTATTTATAGTCTCGCTTATTGACATAAAACCGCAGTGAACAAGCACAGAGGGGAGGCAAACGGCACCCCTGCCTCTTCTTCTACACTTCTACAAACTAAAAGAAGATAAGAAAGGACTTCACGGAGATGTTTGTCCAGGCGGACAGACGAATGGACTTCATTCACAAGTAAAGGTCGGACCATGCATACGTAGACTTTATGGCCTATGCTTATTTGTATTGAACGAGTATGAATTGTGGAATTGCGACGGCAAATTAAAAGCACACGGAGGGTGCAGAGGAAATGCGCTCTTATCAAATATGTACCTTACCTACAGTACGTGTGTGTAAAGAAATGTACGTGTGTGTGTGTGTGTGTGTGTGTAATGAAATATGAAAAGAAACAACCAGTACTCAACGTGCAAGATGCCAATTGAATGGTGATTTAATCTCCTCCATTGGGGATTATGTATTTGTAAATCTGACTCACCAGAGCCACGAACCTCGTGTGTTGTGTGTTGTGTGTGTTGTGTGTGTTGTGTGTGTTGAATCGTGTGCATGTGTGCTTTCAGAGTAGAGTAGATAACGCACTTTGCTGCCCTTGAGTGGAAATCTGTCTTGGGCGCAGGGGCCCATTTAGTTTCCATAACAAAAAAAAAAAACATCACAAATACAATATGAAAGCATTTTTTAGACATAGGAGACATTTGACTAAACGTGTGACATTGACAACACGGCGGGTTGAAACTAGAATCACTGCCTCGTGGTGTCATCATTCGCCTGGTGTGTCATAATTAACATATGAATTCTTGAGTTATGGGCCCCCCCCCCCCCCCCCCCCCCACACACAAAAAAAAACTTGTTTTCTATCAGTTCATTCATGAGTCCAGCTGACGGCTGTCGAGGGCGTGGACGTATAAAAAAGAAGCTGCGGAATTAAAGTGATGAAATGCTCGCGTCTTTATGGCACATCGCTCTCACGCCGAATGCGTGAGGATGAAATATAAAGAGAGGATAAAAGATTTAAGGTTAACATACAGTGCTCAGAAAAAAAAGCGTGAACCCTGTATGACTTCTAGGTTTATGCACAATTCATCCGTGAAATGTGGTCTGACGTGGTCATCGAGTCACTACAATAGACTCTCTGCAAACTAATACAATTCGAGTAATTGTTTTCGGCGAATATTCGTTAAATAATCTAAATGTTAAAAATGAAATCGAAAAAAAAAATAATAATAGTTGGTGACCGACACAAGTACCAGGAGCAAGAGCGCAGAAACAAGTTTTAAAGAGAACAGCCAATACATGTCTATGAATATATTAAAGGTCGCAATTTATATCTCATCCATAAGAAAAAGTATGAAGTGGTGCTCATGGAAATAAAAGTATGACATTGTACACAAAATGAATGAATGTCTTATTAAGTTTCTGAGGAAAATGTTCCGCGGAAACTCAAATAAAAAAACTATATTTTGCGGACAGAAACATCTTTACACATTCATAAAGTTAAAGAACTAACAGCCTTCCATCCAAGTGATTTATAGTGGAAAACAATGCACTCAAATATATAAAAACTGTTTTTACGAGGGCAGCTGTTCCTTATATATCAATATAATTTATAATGTATTTAAATTCCAGTTTTTTTTCTATTTTTTTATTTCTTTTTCTATTTACTAAAACCAAGGGTTCACTTTCTTTTTACCAACCTGACTTTGAATGTTCAAGCCAATCGTACACCATAAAATGCTAAGTTATGCAACGTGAAGTGACATTTAAAGATGGATCACATTTAATGGGATCAACATTTTTGCAGAAATGCATTGATTTTCAAGCAGTTTACTTTCTATTTCTTGAGCGAGACAGATGAATCATCATAATGAAAATCTGTGAATATCACAACAGTGCTAACACTGAAAAAACATGTTGATTTCTTGTTTTTAATAACCATCTTATTCCTTGCTCCTGGCTCAGTCAACACTAACTATGTTTTCAGCAATCGCGAGAAATCCCAAACAAATAGAGCTAATCTCATCGGAAAATATCAAGCATTAGCTGATATGTATGACATTATCACAATAATACGAGACGGTGCTAATATAAATGTACAGAAATAATATTTATTTGATGATCAAGGTGTTAAAATATAAACAATATAAAATTCTGTTAGTGATTTTTACACTCGCATGTCAACAGTGTCCATATGCATACCTTGATTATGAAGTGATTATTATTGTATGCATACAGAGAGCCATTTCTGTTGCATCTGGCTGCCCGCCCCCCCCCTAGTTTTAACAGGGGGGGGGGGGGGCAAATTGCCTCATTTTGTCCCTTATGGATGTTAAAGTCCACATGAGGGGTAAATTGCCTCTCTGCCTCTTGTCCTCTTCGTATTTCTCAAAGTGAATTTGGAAGAAGTTTTCAGTTGACACCGGGATGAGTAAACACCATTTGTTGGTATAGATAATAAAGTAACTTTGCTTTATGGTTGTTTGTTTTTACCCCCCCCCCCCCCCCCCCCCCCCCCTGCTCTGTTGATCCACTGTACTTACTGTAATCTTTTAATTGGCTATGCGGTCGATAGCGAAACGGCGACTTTCTTTGGAGAGGAACGACTCCATCCAACGTCTCTCCGTTTCATTGAATTAGTTTTTATTTATCCTCATTTAAACGTCTGTCTGTCAACAACTCAAAACCAGACATTCACACGTGAAATTGCTCTCTGTTATCTGAAACTAAAATCTAAAGATTTTTGCATAATTAAAAGTGAGTCGACTGCTACTTCTTCTGAAACATCTGTTTTTGAAATCTGTATTTTTTTTTGGGAGAATAAACTTCAAACTTTCCCCTCTTTTTTTAAAACTTAAAAAAAAAACTTGACGACAAACGCGTATCATTTCATTCCAGTATTTCATCAAATGAGATCTATTAATACAAATGTGAGTCCAGCAGATTAGTCGCGTCCCCCTCTGCAGAGTTAATGGCGGCGGGCGTTAACGAAAAACGAATCCGTGTTCATCATTTGTCAGCTTCCACTCAATCATCGTATTTTGATTACATTTCACAGATGTTTTGATCTCTTTGTTTATAGCTGGACGTTGATGATTTATTTGAAGAAAGGCATCCCCCCCCCCCCCCCCCCACACACACACCCCCTAGACTCTGTGTTGTAGGTCAAAGTAAGAAAAAACTACAAAAAATGTAGTTATATAAAGCTAAGAGAATGGAAAGGTCTGCAAAAATTGACATGCATGTCCCCTTCGTAAAGAATTGGAATGTTTCCATGGCAACACGTTAAATTAAGATGACGGCAATCAAACAAAACGTTTGAGAAATTGTTTCCATCTTTATTTAATCCTGATTTATCTTCTGTCTCTTCGCCATAAGAGCTAAACATTGTGTCAATGTGTAATATTTATTACGCTTGCTATGTTTTATATGTGAGATATTGTTTATATTGTTCATTATCTTTTCAAGTAATTTATAATGATGTACAGCTTCCAGCTCCTTGTAGAGATTATCTCTCTCTTTCCCGACAGATAATCAGAAACTACTTGTTCACGTTGCAATTATTATTGTTTATGTATCAGGTTTCAAAAAACTGTTGCAAACCTATTCTGTCCATTGTCATGGCATCCAGTCGATGCAGAGGGTTAATTTATTTTTATTCTACCTTTTGCGTGTGGAGGTGTTGGGTTGACGGCTGCTCCGTGCTCCAGTAAGGAACGATTCATTTGCTTTAAAAAAAAAAAAGGTGCGAGACATCACTCTGACCCGGACAAACCCCCCAGGGCCATGTGTCTAAATGCTAAATCTCACTTTGAGTGGTGGGCTAATGGGCATTTACATACTGCATGGGTGATAAGGGAATCAGTTCATCACATTCTGTGTCTTGCAGTGCAGCTTTTTAAGTGAAATCCCAACTACCTCCTTTGAGTCGGAAGCCCATCGTTTCTCTGGCTTTTTTTGCCCCCCGCACTCGCAAAAAAAAAATGTAAAAAAAATAAAACACCCAAAACGCTCCGTGGCCTTTTTGCACCCGAGACAAATAGCTCTCTGCAAATTACCTGAGAACACTCCGCCTGTGATTATGTCTGTTTACGGCGCTGACCGAGCACCTGAGGCCCGCGCGGCGCATGAGGAGAAAACCTCTTAGCAATCTGGAATGCACGGAAATGTGTATTTTTGCATTTGTCCACGAGGAAAAGTAATATTCCTTTCGATGTTTTCTTCAATTATAGATAATGGGGAGGGGGGGGAATTGAGTTTGGTTCAGTGTGTTTTTGTGTGAAAGACGCTCGAGAGAGAGAGAGAGAGAGAGAGAGAGAGAGAGAGAGACACACAAAAGCTTCAAAGCTATAAAATAATTACTGAAACTGAATATGCTTAAGAGTCTCGAGACACGTTGGGAAGACGTTCTTCAATCCGAATGAATGCATACCGAAAAGAACAAAAAAAGGTTACAGACATCAACATTCAATGATTTGTTCGTTTGAGTCGTCGTTTTTGAATTCTTGTTTGAGGCAGCAGGTGTTCACCGTGGGACTGGATACGACCCACAACTGGAGAAACAGTGGCGTGTAAGGCGTCGTGAAACACGTTTCATTTGAACTCGACAAGCGGCAGTGCATGTGCACTGCTTTGAAAACATGCCATTTCATATTGCTTGTTAAAATAATTTATTTTTTAAATGAGTTCATTCATACTTTTTGAAAAGTTCACGTCAAAACGTTTGAACGTGGAAGAAAAGTGAGAACGAAGCACTTTCATAATTTCTGACTCTGCAGTAAATTAAACCTCCTTGGAAGTTAATAAAAGAGAAAACGAGGTAAAGCTTCCACTGCGGGTTAAAATGTGAACAATTGTGTGAGTCTCTCTACTGTAAAGCATCCATTAGCGAGATGTGAAGGCTATACGGGGGGGAGAAGGAAACCACGGGGGGCAGAAAGGAGTGCAAACTACTCCCAGAATGCCTCTTAATTTGCTTCCGGGTCCTGACCACCGCGAGGCTTCCACCGTAAACAGGTTCATCTCAAGATATCGGAGACGGGATCACCGCACCACGATAATGAATAGCCTCCATCACAGCAGTTATTAAAGCTACATTATTATGGCAGTATTGCCTGATGGTGATCTGCGCCTCCGACATTGGTACATCGATAATGCAGCAGGGTTTACATTTTTTAGATGCCCTTGGCAACGCTTTGAGGGAGAATGAGAGTGTGTGTGTGTGTGTGTGTGTGTGTTTGGTTGTGTTTCTGCTCCTATCGGGTAAAGTGTTTTATTCATAATTCTCAAGCCGAGACCAACCGCATTAATTGCACGTTTGTGAGTGTGTCTCTTTGTATATATGTACATTTAAAATATGAAATGGCACTTTTCTTGTCATAGTACATAAAGAAAAGTAAACTCTATTCAAGTGGTGCAGACGTGTATTTGTGTATACGTGCTCTGTTGGGGTGGCCTCAAGCATTCATTCTGAATTCATAAGTTCAGGTGAAACTGCACACAAAATATATATATATATATATATATATATATATATATATATATGAAAACTCCCATATATATATATATATATGACATTTATAGGAATGTTTATTTATTTTTTATGTTGCCGCTCTTGCTGATCAATTGCAGGGGTCCAACTGGCCTGAAGCTCTCCCCCTCCCTCTCCCCTCCCTCCCCCTCCCTCTCCCCCTCCCTCTCCCCTCCCTCTCCCTCCCTCCCCCTCCCTCTCCCCTCCCTCTCCCCCTCCCTCCCTCTCCCTGATCAATATCGTAAACGGTCCACATACAGTAAAGTCAGTAAAAGACGTGAAGAATACATCGTAAATATGCTAAACAGAAATCAATATATGGTCTTTAAAAAAAAAACTTGAATTTGTGTCTTTCTGACATATTTTCTAATGCACTGTTGTGAGTGTATTTTTTCCTGGTGCATCATCATCATCATCATCATCATCCTGTGAACTGATTGGTTTCTCTCGGTGGACATATTGCATACAGTGTTGTGGTACAAGTGTAAAAACAGCTGCATCCACTTGAAGCCCAGTGGATCATGTGTGTGTGTGTGTGTGTGTGTGTGTGTAGAAGCAGAGAACACGAGGTGCTTGTTAATGGATACATCAAAAACACTGAAAACATACTGGGGTGTAGGATGTGTTTGTTTTCTGCTGCGGTACGATAATAGATACGGCGCCCTGAGGCTTTATACAGAGTGTCATGTTGCTTCACAGGTTCCTCCCCTCTGCGTAGACTGGATTAAAGGGATATTTCACGTTGGCATTGGCTTTAGACACAATGTGCAGAGGTTTGCTGGACGATACCATAATTCATAAATGTTCTCCCCTTGTGCAAGTGTCAAACGTTTGTTAAATAATAGAATATGACTGCTGCTTTTGTGTTGTGGAAATGTCTCTTCTCCTTTTTTTTTTTTTCGAGGAAGAGCATCTGGACCATTATTCATATTTTGTTTCATAATAGAAAACCAAGAATCTTGCGACACCTGCTTATCATCTGCATATTAGCATTTGAGAATGCTAAAGTGGAGCCTCGGTTAGCTTCAAATAGGCTAACTACGATCACAAAACCATCCAGGAAAACACACGCTTCAAACATGTCAGGAAAACTATTTCAACTAACCTCAACTAGCTTTATCGCGCTTTTGCTACAACCTTTGTTCACTTCTGTGTCTGCTTTTGTTTGCTTAATTAAATGGTCAATCGCCCCCATTAATGGAAAATCATAGACTGTACATAAGTGCAGGTAGTCACTGTAACGATCATCCATTGGCGACGGCTGTTTTGAAGCCTCGATTTTGGCCCTCGCCATCTTGGCTTGACCATATGTGGAACGGTGGAGGAGTGCCGTAGAGACGCCTGTCAATCACAGTAATCCCGCCCCTAAGCAAACTCCGCTTTATGGTCTTTTTTTTTTTAACTCTAAATGGGACCATAATTTACTGAACGAACATCATGTCGTATTGTATAAGACTTGAAACTAGCGTCTGAGACCATTTACAATGTTTACAATATAATTCAACTTATTTATGCAACTCGAGGAGTTTTAAGACACTTAAACTGGAGGTTGCCGCCCGGTGGAAATATAGAACATTGCAGCAAGTATGCGCAACTTTGCATACGAGAGCCTGATTGGCTGCGTTTCTTCTTCTTCACACACCTTTTTGGCCTGTCTTGTGCTCCTGGTGTCGTAGTTAACTGCCAGATGTGTAAGCCACCCGGCACTGTGGTTGTCCGGGCCCGGCGGATTGATGCCAGTTATGGCCAGCAGCACGGTGACACAGAAATACTTCTCGTGGCTCTAAAAACTTTGTTGTACCTCTGTCTTCAACTCGATTCTTTAAACAGAGATCATAGTTTCATTTCTGCCGGCCCCCCGTTATAACTCCATGGAGGAGTGATGGAAGAGGCCGACCGCCTCAGGCCTTGAACAGTATTACTGTCACAGCGCTGCAATGTACTCAATCTGGCTTCTCCCTGAACAACTACTCTGCTCCTCCGGGTCAGTCATTTTCAAAGCTGGGGGTTGTGTCGATATTGACCTCCCACAGGCACACGATTCTCCTTTCATCATTCCCTCCTTCTACCCTGCAGGAGTAAAGAAAAATAGGCAACCTTCCTCCAGTGCCTGGATTCATAACCTCTCTGCTGCCTGTCAGATGCGGTTTTGTTTGTTGTTAGCGTGTATAGCTGTTACTTCTTTCGAGGATGCGAAAGTAAATCATGAAAGTACATGCTTGTTTTTACTTTTAAAGAGCTTACACACATTACAGAGTGTGTAACATGAAGCATGATGCTTATCGGTTTTTACCGTGGCCTTTGTGCATCGTCGGCATATTCTGATATCACGCAGCTCGATGGGTGTTTAATTCACGAAGGGGCGATTGAATGATCTAATTCCTTTGCTCGGAAAAAAAACTAGAGGCGGTTCTTGATGCGAAGCCGGTGCGAGACTAGTCGTAAAGACTAATAAGCCGAGGAATAGGAAATGTCACGCGCGTACTTCACCGAGAATATAGTGCGTTCCTCCTTTTTGTGCACTTCCACCGCTCCACGTCCGCAGCCTCGTGATTTAAAGGTTGCAACTACACTTTGTCAAGGTAGCTCATACTTTAAATATGCTGTTCAAGCTAAATGGGTGACACAAGTGAGACCGTGTGACTTTCCCTTTAAGAAAAAAGGCAATGTTGAACGTGCAAACTTTCTGATGCAAACGTTAGATCTGAATCTGGATACTTGGCACCCTGAAGAGCTGTTTATGTAAAGTTGATTTTCTTCCCACTACATCTCATAATGCGGGGAGCCGACGCAGCACATTCTGAGCAGAACAATGTAGATCTGTGCACCTGATATGCAAACGAGGGCGGACGAATACATTGCTTTTGTCGAAAAAAACAACAAGTTTTTGTTATTTACTTTCTTCACTCTCAGCACAAGACTGTATATCGCCATCATAGTGTTCAAGTAATGTTAGCATAATAGAAAAAAATCACAATCAATAGGTGATTGCTATTCAATCGCAATCAGCCATTCCAAATATCGCAGGTGTGTAATTATCAAACGGGGATACCAAATCACCTTTTTTGGCACTTTTTCCACTCCTGCCCTCGACTGTCAGAAATATAGACAGTAAAAAAAATAAAGCCCAACCTTGGTGTAGCTTGGTGACCTTTTGCACTTAATTACTCATCAAGAACTTAATATCTCACTAATGATCCCACCATGCGGTCCATGGAAGAAAAAAAATGTATGCCCAAATTGTGTGGCCTTGAAATGAGGTTCAAAGCAGCCGTTTTGATAAGAGCTGAGCATGATGAGTGAGAAAGTCTCTCTAGTGTTTCACGGAGGGAGAAACCACGGAACAAAAAATATACTTTAGAGGCAATCTGGTGTTTTAAAAAGAAAAAAAGCACCAAAGGCTCCTTCGTTAAGAAGTAGAATTTCTGCTTTTGACTTATTAAACCATGTCAAATGGCAAGGCGATGTAGCATGCATTAAAACTAACATTTCAGAAAAGATTTTTAAAAAAGGATATTTGCATGAAAGATATTCACAATTTTCTTCTCAGCCGCTGACACATAAAGTAAAATAAGTCATTATCCCAAAACCATACATAAACCAGAAAGAAAACAATGACTTGGCGAGCTAAATAAGATAAGCCGTAGCGCAATGTAACAGGACGTTTAGATAACGCCCTCCATATTTTATTGTATGGAACTAAAGGACATTTTCCCAGAATAAACCAAATCTGGAAGCTGTATTTAAAAAAATAGCACTATGGAAAAGAGAGACATTTGTGAAAGGACATATGGTCCCATGGCTTATAAGATTACCCCCCCCCCCCCCCCCACTGTGTATTTGATATTCTCTAATTTCAGAAAAACCCATCAAGTTATTTAGTCATAGTTTTGCTTCGGGCGCTACAGAGACTCCTGTACCATTTGAGTAAAAAAAAAAACTCTGGATCTGTTCCTCCAAGGCTGAAAACCCAAGAAGAGTATCATCCGGCGTTATCCATCTTGTTTTTCAAGTTCACCTTTCCCTCACCTGATCCACAAAAATCACCGTCGTTTGGCTCGAGCCACGAAAAAAACGAGACTCAGTTGGCCGTGCACCAAAAAGCCGGTCGCATTCTATTTATTGTCCCACATTTCGGGGGGGGGGGGGGGGGGGGGGGGGGGGGGGGGGGGGGGGGGGGGGGGAAATACACTTTTGCACAAAAGACAGGAAACGTGGTGGGAAAAAAAAGGCTACAAAGTTTGAACAAATGGCAACGAACGGCTGCGTGCCATCGTGATTCATGGCCATGCTTCGAATCTTCAATTAATCCCTAATTGGAACTGCGTGATGAGAGTCCAACAATCGTGTCTGCAGACCATTAGATTGCTTTTGTTGTTAAATATATCGTGCAAAATCAATCTTAGCCACGAGTAAAAAGTATCTGCACACGATTTAACGTGCAAAATTTAATGCAAGGTATAGAGATTCAGCATCTTAATGGAGATCACTTAACCGAGGTAGACGCTTGATGACAGCTCCCCCTTAATTTTAGGATGCGTATGAGCCTCTAATAGCTTCTTCTGGTTCTTCTTGTGTGTGAGATTTCATCGTGGCCTCTGAGACTGCCGAAGGGAGGTAAGTCTGCCCCAAAAGTAAAGTCCAAATAAGGAATTACAGCAAAACTCCAATATGAGTCTGGGTAATATTTCCTGGAGAAAGCCTGACTCTCCCTTGGATTCAGCCTCTTATATAACCTCTTTTCCCCGATGTGCGCTGTGTCTTCTTCTCGTTATGTGCCATCGTATAGTTTTACAGTGTCGGGCCCCTTTTTCCTGAAGTTTAATCCTTTCTTCGCTCTGTTCTTCCTCTGATCCACATTGTCGTCTCCCTCCTCCGTAAGCCTTTCTTTTCACAGTCATGTTGTCTCCTCTCTGCTCGGCACCAAATTAAACTGCGGAACACAAAGTTGACGATACAAGCGCGATGGTCTCCGTCCCCCTTCACTCATCCACTTCTCTCTCTCTACTCCCCCTTAAATCCCTCCGTTTACTCCGTCAACCGTCCCCACCAATGACCTCCTTTCTCGCACGCCGCCTTAGCGGTGGGAGCTGCTCCAATTCCACCTCCCGAGTAAACGACTGTGAGGAGATAAAGAAACGAGAGTCCACCCCCCCCCCCCCACGCCCCCCAACGTGGGGGGCGTGGGGGGGGGGGGGGGGGGGGACTCTCGTTCCCTGGGAGATAAGCAGGAACATTGAGTGTGCGACTGCGTTTGTGTGAGAGGCCGCGGAGATGGAGCTCCTCGAGGGCACCGCAAGGCGCCCACCTTATCAGCCGCCAACACGCAGGCTTCACCCAAGACCACCCTTCGGTGCTTCCTTCTCCATCTGCGGTGATAGCCCACCCCCCTCCCCCCCCTCTCTCAAACAGCCAGAGGTACTCGTGTGTGGAATCATATCCGCCATCAACCTGCGAACCCCCTGATATGAAATTGGTGCACATTGCACTCAGAGACAGTAAGACGTGTTTTGTGTCGGCGGTCTTCTTCTTTTTTTTTAAAGATTGAAACCACAAGAAAATAAGCTTGTTTGATTTTCTCTCACGGAGTCGTCGTCGTCCCCCCCCCCCCCCCCCCCCCCTGCACGGGTCAGCGGCTTTGTTGAATTTTGGATGAATCTGCGCTAATGAATAATTGCATTTTTTTTTTTTTCTCCAAGAGACTTTATGAAGAGAGCGGAATGTGAATAATGGATCTGCATGCTCCATCTATTCACCAGACAGTCTTTATTTCACCCCCCCACACACACATACACACACACACACACACACACACACACACACACACATACACACACACACACACACACACACACACATACGGCAACTTTTCCCAGCTCCCCAAAGTTCCTCGCTCGCCGTAACAGTTTGGTAATTAGGACCAACAGCTGCTCTTTTCTGACACGTTCACTTTACAGTCGGCCTCTGGCGCTCCCTTCCTTCCCCAGCTCTCTCTCTCTCTCTCTCTCTCTCTCTCGCTCTCTCTCACCGCGACTAATTGGGATTAGAAGATGAATGCGTAATGTTTTGTTGTCCTCTGTGTTTTTTTCCGTCTCCGCCTATCTATCACGTTCCAGAAGCAGACCTCCTGTTTAATACATGTTTAGTTACACTGCGTTAGGGGGTGCACGGTGTGCCGAGGAGGACGCCGGTGGCCCACGTGGGTTTGACTTCACGAGGTATGCGAGGGCCCGGTACCTGTTCCTTGTGACGGTAATTAGGGAGAGAACGTGACGTGAGGGGAATGGGGTTTTTTTTTCTATCGCATGCAAACTGCTCCTGGAATCATATTCTCGCGCTTCAGCCCCGAAAAAATACTACATTTGGAAAAAGTGTGTAAAAGGGGGCCACAGACGGTGCATTGAGTGCAAGGCCAAAATTTAAAATTCACTTCTTTTTTTTCAATGAGTTTGTAAATTTGTCCACTACAAAAATGCGTCTGACATTTCCCTTTCACTCCTGAGTAAATCATTCATTAAAGACTTCTTAGATAAATATTAAGGAATATATAAGAACCATTTTTGTTTACCAGGCTGTCGTTTACAATCTTGCTTTGCATTTTAAAGATAGCTCTTTAATTCACCAGGTGGACTGCCACGGGGTGAGGTGGGGGACCCGAACGCAGACCAAGACTACAGAGTAGGGCGGGCCGACTGGGGAACCGGGAGGATGATCCAGACTGCAGGGAGAACAAGGTCAATGCCAACGGGAAACTCTTGGGATAAACCCAGAATAAGACTCTTGAACTGAGCGGAACAAGAACGAGCAAAATACCAGTGAGGTTCTTCACCAACTGGTATGGAGTGTGGATCAGGATGTCTAGAACTGGCATTATAAATAAATAAAAATAATAACCCAAAAAATAAATTATATATATATATAATGTGTATATATAATATATACATAAAATATAAAATATATATATATATATATACTGTATATATATTATATATATATAATATGTATATATAATATATATAAAATATATATACAGTATATAATATATATATTTATATATATATAATATATATATTTTATATATATATATATTATATATATATATATAAATATATATATATTATATATATATATATAATGTGTATATATAATATATATATACAGTATATAATATATATAATATATATATATATAATATATATATATATGCCCACACCACACACACCACAAATGGACACTTTGCTCACAAGCCGTATTCCAGGATCAGCCTCTGCATCCTTTTGCTCTTCGTCTATCATCTATAAACTTGACGGGCCAAAGAGGAATGACCTTGTTGGCGCCGTCAAGTGGAACAGAGAAGTTGGTCCCTGTGATTGGTCTGGGTCCAACATGTTGTCGGCCATGTCCGCCTGCCAAGTCGCGGTTATGAATTTATGACGATCCTAATATGACTCTCTGAGTCTGAACTCGGCATCTAAAGAGCTGCAGAGTATCGAGACCAAAAAATCCATTTCTTCACGACTTTTCAAAAATATTGAACTGGTTATATGGTTCGTTTAAAGAACATTAGTTTGTCCATTTATTAATGACATTATTATCAAAGCAAGTGAAGGCATCACCGTGCAACGAGACAATCCGGTTGACAACACCCGCGCCGAGGTCTTCCTGCAGTTCGCCGTACCGCGGCCCGATATCCCTCCTCGGTTTGTTTTTGCAGCGCTTCGTAGACGCAGTGACCTTTTTCCATGTGAAAAACCAATGCACCGTATCGTCCGGCCCCGTGGACATGGTGGAGTTCCTCCGCCGCCGCGTAACCGGGCCATTCTTTTATTCCATTGTATGTCTTTGCTCAGACGCAGCAGGAATAATAAGTAGCGTTCATGTTCTCCATATAGGTAAATACTGTAAAAATGATACTGCCGTTGTGTGAAAAGGGACCATTACGTGATGTAACTTCCGTTATCTCTTTAAAATGACAATTACACAAAGAGAGAAGAAAGGAAAAAAAAGGCAGATTATAGGCGGACGTCCTTTTTAATAATCCATTATTAAAGTTATTAAATGTTTACAAATTATGTTTCCAGTAATGTAATGCGTTTTTTTTAACCTCTGAAAACTGCCACTGGATGATTGACTGTGTTGTTTATTTGCGTGAACAACTACAAGTCGTTTTCTCGTCTCCGTTTCGGTTCTTCATTAGACAGAAAGGCCAATTATCTCCAACGGGCTCGCGGAGGAGCGACCCCCGAGAGAGCGAGCGGGGAGCGCTAACAATTACCCAACCCCCAAGATACAAATTTGATCCATTTACTCTGAAGTATTTTGGCAGCCGTGCACATCCACCGTGCACTCCGGAACCCTCCAAAGAGAAAGTCCCTCTCCAGCTCATTTCTGTTGGACTGAAAAAACAAAAAAAAATCTGTCTTCCTGTCGAGGGAGATGTGAATCAGAGAGGAGAGAGGAAAAAAAAACGTCTTTCTTTTTTTTTGTTAACCTTGGGCCACATCATGTTCACTCACACTTGTCGATGCTTTAGTGGGAGCGAAGCGGGCACGCAAACCACCCTGTGAACAAGGATTGGAGTGGCACGAAATAGAGATTGAAAGCATCGCTGGCTCAGCCGGAAGTGATGCGTATACGAGAAGAAAATAAAGTGAAACCAAGCGTGGCGTCCAGTAAAAAAACAAAACAAAACAAAACAACAACTATTACGTCGATGCGCCCGTGTGCATTGTAGTCCTGGCAACGGGGACGCTGGCGAAACTTAACGCCGCTCCGTCTAGGACTGTTTTTATTTGTTTTTTTTCTACCTTTTTTACAATTTAACATTCATTTAAATTATTTAACAGTGTAGCCATTCTTCTGACTTAATTATTCTGCAAATCTTGGATTGTTTTTTGTTTTGTGATTGCTGTTGGCTCCTGCTCGCCACCACTGCGATCTGGTCGACTGGCGTTGGCTGGCTAGCCGACAGTCTCTTGCTGGCCGGCGGCTACCAATGAGCCAGCCGACTCCCTGCTGGATGCTCTCCACCGCTGCCGCCTGGACAATCCTGGACAACTGGCGTTGGCTGGCTGGCCGACGGTCTCTTGCTGGCTAGCCGACAGTCTCTTGCTGGCTGGCCAACGGTCTCTTGCTGGCCGGCGAGCCGGTCGACTCCCTGCTCCGTGCTGTTGCTCTGAGGGTGGTAGCCTCTCAGCGGTCCTGGTGCTCCGGTGGTCCGGTCCGTGGTTGGCGATTGCATCCTCCCCGGCTGGCATGATTCGGCAGTGTTCCACCTCGCAGCTCCTCGGGCTCAACGGCTTCTCTGCTCCTCCGTTCGTCTCGGCCATCGGGGCGCTCGGACTCCTTCGTCGGCCCCGTTGCATCCACAGAGCCTCCCGCGGAGGGTTTGTTTGCTCCTGATCGCTCCACGCTTTCCATCCCCTCCCTCTGGTCGGGCGAGCGCATCGCTGCAGCTCTTCATCACAACAACAGTCCCCAAGAGCGAGATGGTGGCACGAAATCAGGAACTGTTACTGCTCCCCCAGCACCCTCTACTCTTCCTGCTGACTCCACTCCCCAAAACCGGACTGGTACACCTTTTATTACCTCCAAGATGTCGTTTTTTTTATGCAGTTCTTTGTTTCCCCTATTTTAGTTTGTCTGTTCTGCTTTATTTTGTATTTGTAATTTTCTATTCCTCTATTGTGTTCATTGCCTATATGGCATTGTCTCCTTTGCCTCATGTATTTTCTGAAATGTTTACTTGTATTGATGTTATGTTTTTACCTTGCTTCTATGTAGAGCACTTTGTAAACCCTGTTTTTAAAGGTGCTATATAAATAAATGTATTATTATTATTATTATTATTCGTGGCCATTCATTAGCAAACTCCAATTACTTTAACTGAGTGTGGTGGAAGCTGCAAAGACACCCGGTGCCCCGATTGATTTCTGCACTAAAAGAAACAATCAGTGTGTGTGTGTGTGTGTGTATGTGCGCGGGAAAAGTGACGCCATTAATGTATGTAATAATTGGGGTGACAGAGGGTCAACACCGGTTTCTTAATGAGGCTCTTGGTCCTCGGCACAAGGTTGACCTCTCGTGAATGACACTTGTGAACCAACGTGTTTTATTTTTCCCTGTAAAGCGCGACAGAGTTGTAAAGTTTATTTTGTCTGTTTATCTCTGTGAGCAACAACATGCAGAGACGTGAACAAAAGAAGAAAGGCTGCATTATAAGCTTCAAACTTTACGAAAGATCTTGTTATTCTAATAAGAAGCGCGTGAGCTTCCAAGAAGCACGGGACGAATAGAGACAAAAATATTCAATGTTAATTTTTTGAAGATGTAAAATTTTATTTTAATTTTTGCAAGGAAATCTGTATTCCTCGGGATGTTTTGACTTTGTATATTACTACCGCTTTCCAGGTCGTTTGAATTATTGTTTGATTTCTCTTGGTACTAAAAATGAAAGAAGTCAAAATGCAGTCAAGTCAATTAACCAGCTGATGTTGCTCGCCATAATTTATCTGTTTCTGATCACTTCACTCCGTGTAGTGATTCAAATCTGCACCCATGAAGGAGAGACGGCTAACGTAGACGCTGGTTCCACTGAAAATTATGACAATATATTTATTAGTTTCAGGTTACTTTATTTGTACCCGTAGGAAGACTTGTTTCGCAAAGGAAAGTGAGACATCTCAACACAGACATTACAATCAAACACAGACAACAAGACAAACACGATGATAAAAGTACACAAAGCCACAAATCAGTGCACTGTTATTATTATAATGTGTTCGCCTGAATGACGGCTGCTGGAACAAAGCTGTTTTTACACTAAATACCTCCGTCTGGAAGGAAGAAGCTGAAGCTCCCTGTGCAAAGGGTGGGAGTCGTCCTTTAAGATGGAGATGTGTGTTGTTATCCGCGTGGCGTTCAGGGACTCTGGGCTCAGCTGGGACTCACCACTCAACCTGCTAGACCATTTCACAATCTGATGCAGAGAGTTTTCTGTTCTTTAAAGACAGGCCTCCAAACCATGACACCAGAGAAAAAGATTACATTGATTCAATAAAAGCACGATAAAGTAAGATCATGGTGGTTTATAATAGGACAGTTTCCTCAAACAAAACAACCCTTTTTGCACACGGCTTCACAGTTCGCATTCAGTTTTGGGTCAATAAATAAATATAATATTCTTCTTGTTTTTACTCTTTTATCTTATTTATGTTACTATACTACTTGTTTTTTTACTTATTACTGTGAGCAATGCTGCTGTAATCCTGTAATTTCCCCACTGAGGGACTAATAAAGGATTATCTTATCTTATCTTATCTTATAATTGTCCAATAAAGATATTTGTAGGATTTCACACATTCCACTGTCTGACCCTGAATGGTTATGACCTCATGTGTTTGGATATGTTTAATTGAAGATGGGACTCCTCACACCACTTCACAAAGTCGTGGATGACCTCGGCTGGTCTCGTCGCCCTGGAGACGACTAACAATAACAGAATCATCCGGATGCTTTAAGATGGTCCTATTTTCATACCTGCTCTGACACATATCGGTGTAGAGGATGAATAACCGGGGCGAGAGCACACGTCCCTGTGAGGAGCAAACGTGGTCCGACAGAATTACCTTCCACTCGTAGATATTATAGCCTATGCTTTTTCACTGTATTCTTTATATCTCTCTCCGTATCACATTCCTACATATATCATATATATCTATATATATATAATACTCCCTGCTCTTTTCGAAGTCCATTCTTTCAGTCCCGCCTCTCCTGCAATTTCAAAATGGAAATGATGGACAGGCAATCTATATGGAAATGGTATACAGGGGAACCAACACAGTCTGCTCCGGGTTAAGCTGCGGTTCACATGCACAACAATATATATCATCTATAGAAAATAGGCTTTATAGAATTCATTTTTTGGGGGGGGGGGGGGGGGGGGGGGGGGGGGGCTGTCACTGATGGGACCAGCATAACACAGAACAAATGATTGGTGCAGTGGGTTTGCATTGAGCGACTCAAACAACAGCATTTATAAATAGAAGCACCTATTTATTCAAGTCTGTTGAATTGCTGCGTATACCTGTAATATTACCATATTTCCATCAAGTTTTAAAAATGTTTGACTCGCCCTGTTTAAAGGACGTCATCTCGTCCTTTGCCATGTTTAATACCACTAGACATCATATCGATGTGGCAGTGTGGAAAAGAGCGTTATTGCATTTTCCAATATTCTGTACAACTGTGACGTTATTTGGATGGAAACTTGGCAAATGAGTATCTGTGAGATTTTGGGAAAAATTGCTAACAATTGAACTATAAAGCAATTATAAACTATAAAAAAATAAATAAATGTAATCCACACTTTACAGTAAAGATTTCATTTATGTATTTTACCATCACTATACTGTAAGCACTGATAATGCTTTATGTTTTGTATCCGTATCATAAGATGACTCCTTGTCAGATTATTAAAAAAGCACGTTTGGCTTCATCATACAACCCGTCGAACCAGACATATTCATATTCAAGACTTTTTACAGATGGAAGTTGTAGCTCCAAAATGCACCCGAGTATGTTACACTGACAGAAAACAGACATGATGCAATGCGCCAGTAAACATTCCAGTAAATTCCCCCAATATGTTGTCATTCATGGTCCCAATCAGTAAATTAAACTGCACATAATTTACTCCGGACATTGTGTGTTTATTTTTCTCCGCTGCTTCTAATGCTTCTAATAAAAGGGGAAAAGACACAGAAGTAATGACAATGAAGCGTTGTGTAACATTTTCATTACATTTCTTAGAAATAAATAAGTGTGTATACAAGCAAGTCGAATTGAATCCCGTGGGCCCCTGGTGTCCCCAGGAAACTCTCACACAACTCTCACTTTCCTTCTCTTTTTTCTACACGGAAAAGAAAACTTTCATTACATTCCTCTCCAAAAAAAAATAGGAGCCGCAATATTGTTTTTTCCGAGAGAAAGAAAGGGAGAAAATCCGGAGAAAGAGTCGGAGGATTATCGGCAATGAGGAAATGGAGGACGGAGAAGCACAGGAGGATGGAGTCACTTCTTTCTTGACGCATTAAAAATGTCGCCGTGTTTTTTTTTGGTTTTTTTTACTCTCCTCCGAGCCAAGTTGTTGTTATTTATTTTAGGTTTTTTTTTGCCTCCTTTAACTCGCTGCTGTGGAAAAGGTCACGGCGGACTCCCCGGCACAGCTTCCTCCAGCCGGACTGCAGATAAGTATGAAGACGTACAGCGACAGGTCCCAGGTGAGTTCCTGGCATTATTGAACCGTGAAGCTCGGATGGAGAAAGAAAGTGCAGCGGAGGGGGGGGGGGGGGGGGGCCAAGCGGCGCCTCGACTTCGGGTTCGGGAGGTCAAAGCTCGTCACCAAAAAGGTCCCCGAGCAATAAAGAGGTTTCACGTCGGTGTGGGAAGACTCAGATTATTGCCACCCCATCAATTATTTTTTCTCTTGAGCAAGCCCCCAATTTTTCTCACTTTATACTTTAGAGACACTGTATACACTTTCATTTTTTACACTTTCATTTATTAATTTTTTACATTTTCATTTCCTTTATTATTTAAATTCTTAAATGTAATATGTCCTGCTATTTTATTTTATTTTATTGTATATTTGTATCATCTAATCTAATCTAATTTCCTAACTCTTTTAAATACTGCTCGGGGAGAACAACGCTCTGGGTCCCCCTCCTAGAATTAGATTGTCAATACATGCTTGTCATATGAATAGTGTCCTTTCAAAATAAAAGTCCGTCCTCACAGGAAGTTAGGTTTTAGAGAACAAAACCAGAGGCGGCAACAGAAGTGTCGGTGTTGAATGTGTACAAAAATAATACTCAGATACTCATTATACACTCATTATACACTCATAAATGCAAATTTAAAGAAGTAAAGAATGCGGATTCGTTGTGTCGAAAGCTTCAAAGATGCTTGAATGGGCAGTAAATGAATCCTGTGGCAAATTGGGTTGCCATAGGAACAAGTCATTCCAATAGAAGAATAAAAGCATAACAAAGGGGTTACACTCACTTTTTAGCTACCTCTTGTCTTCTCAATGTCAATAGCCTTCCTCTCTCTCTCTCTCTCTCTCTCTCTCTCCCTCTCTCTCTCTCTCTCTCTCTCCTCTATCTCAAGCGGCTCATCTTGAGCCCCGTTTGCCTTCAGATCAGACTCTGCTGATTCTTTGTTCTTCTTTCTTTTGGGGGGGGGGGGGGGGGGGGGGGGGCCTTCGCTCTCATCCACCGCTGACTGAATAATCACAACCCCCCCCCCCTCCCCCCGCCCTGCCTTTTATTCGGGGACGACCGCAGAGAGAAAACATTTTGCTTTTTAACAACAAGTCCGTAATGAACCTTGTGTGTGTGTGTGTGTGTGTGTGTGTGTGTGTGTGTTTTTCTTGTTTTTTTTAAAAAACAATACAAGTACAAGTAAAGCGGTCGAGGGTCACCTCCTCCGACAACGTGCGTCCTCCTAATGAGCAGAATGGACGTCAACCTTTCACGGCCGTTTGCCCTCAAATGTGTGCGACCAATTATTTCTGTGGCTCGACCATTTGAGGAGCATTTCTTGGGAGGAATATTCCATCTAACGACTCCTCCGTCGTCATCGTAGACTCAGAGTTACGGCGATAGGTTACTGGATGTTATTAAATACTATATTTTACAACTCAATTATGGCTTCTTATACTATTTCATGGCAAACTCTGCTGTGACTTTTTACGACACACTATATGATGACTTTTACACACTTATTTTAAAATGTAACAACAATACTATGACAACATCTGCTGTAAAGAATACTGTTATATGACCTTTTGACAAATCTCATGTGCATTACCTTTTTATGGCGTACTAAATATGACAATTCATACATATCATTACTTTTGTTCTGTATCCACCAGCTTGAGTCAAAGGGTCCCTTTGCTTATTAGACATGTATAATTACATTTTAATGGTTTACCATATGACCTTTTTTGGTATCCTATAATGAGTATTTTTAATTACTATAAAATTATATATTTCTTGACAATTTAGGACATTCTGTATTTGTCGGCGTCCTTTTTGGTTTAATATAATATAATTACATTTTTAAAGGCATACATTTTAATTATATTTTCCATGCGATACTAAATGATTCCTCTATGCCTTTTTTATGGCATACTGTGCTATCACATTATTTATGACTTTTCTTCTTGTTTTATTTTGACATATTTATGATTTTTTAAATATTAAACTTTGTAATTATATGTTTAATGGTATCCGATACTGTGACTATTTAATGACATTGCATACTATAAATTACTTTCTTACGCCATATTCATGGCATGCTATATTATCATTATACATGTTTTTTTTTTGTGATCAGATTTTATATTTATTTCATTTTCTTGATATGCATATGAAAAAGAAAGGATGTGCACACTACACATAGATGCACAGGCACATAATCATACAAATAAAGTATAAATAAAATATATAAATATAAATAAAAGGTAAACATGCCATACATATTGATATATATAAGCACATACATATATACCCTAATTTAAGCATACATATTACCCCCCCTCCTACATCTCCAGATATTCTACAAGGGAATGTATTATATTTTATACAATTACATATATTGTTGGATTTTGCTTAAAGCCGAGGACCAGGATAAGATAGTTTTTTCTTTAGCACAATATATTCTGGCTATTGTAAGTTCCATGTTCACAACATCAAGTTAGCTAGCTAACCACTGATGTGTGTGTGTGGGGGGCTCCAGCGCATTGCTAGCATTTTCTTTTGCGGCTGTCAGGTCGGTTAATAAGATGCGTTTTTTTGGCTTTGTGATAATTCCAGTGTGCAAAAATCATTTAGAAGCACCACAGCAGGCGTGCATGGAATTACACAGTTTGAGATCTTTGTCAAAAAGGAAATAAACTATTTTCCAGATAAAAGGGTTACGTCTTTACAAAACCAAAACATGTGCATGAAAGAGCCCACAAGTCCTCCTGTACAAAGGGTATCTGTGATGTGATGATTTTTCATTAAATAACTTTTCCTCGGTATATAATAGGAAAAATGTAGGTGAATCATGCTGATGGTTGGGGTTTTTAGAGGTTTCAGTTATACCTTTCCAAATAAAATCCCAGTCCAGCAGCACATTCTCTGTGATGTGTTCGAGGTCTTTTAGCCCAGACCTGTTAGAAGATACAGAAAAAAATGAGTACCGTTTTGATACCTTGATTTGGCCTTGTGTATCAAATTAATGTGATCCCAAAGGATCATTCCATGGTACCCCCTATGCTTTAAGTCATTATACATGTTGTAAAATAACTCATAGTATGGTATGTCATTAAATATCATATACTGTCATAACGTAATATGCCATAAACGTGTCACGAAAAAAGGTCATACTGTTATACAATGAAACGTTAATACAGTATGTCATGCAATAGTAATAAATAGCCGGAGTAAATCAGCATATTGCACATTAAAATGTTCAGATTGCACAGTTATTTTTGTTGTGCAGTTTAGATACATGAATATATTTTATGGGCTTCGAGCTGCCGACAGGGACGAAATAAGTCCAAGTCGTACGCTGTGTGTGGAAGGAGGTGCAAAGTAAGATGGCCACAGGCGGGAGTGATTCCCCGTGGCGCTCTGCGGTGCGGCCACAGACTCGTACAACATCCTCGGCGTTATCTGGCATATGTTGCATTAGCCTCAGCCTCCTCTAAGAAATAGAGACGGCTCGGGCTCTTCTTGTAAAGGGGTTTAGTGTGCTAAGTCTACTCTAATATATTGTCAATGTATACTCTAAGGTACTTGTACACAGACCCCCCCCCCCTCCTTTCTCTGATCCACGACCAGCTTCTTGGTCTCCAACTGTCGCAGAGAAATAAGAAAACGTGGGAGGAAGGGAGACTGGATCGACCCCTCAAGCTGACCCTCGCGGAGCTCGCCGGATTTCTCCAGCTGCGTGGAGATGATGGCATCCTCGAGTCGCGGGCGAGGAGGCTCATGGGCAAACCGTAGGGGGTCTAAGAGCTGTTCCAGGACCAGTCTCTACCGGGGTTTCTAATTATGTGCCTCCGTACCGTCGTCCTCGGCAACGTCTCCGGCAACGGGAGCGAGGCTGAACATCTTCCACGGCACAGGGACTGTTTGAAGACTTGAGATCCTGGTGAAGAACTCCACACGACTAATTGGGGGCGGAGTTAAGTTAGTAAGAATGATGTCAACGTATAGTTTGCCACAAAAAAAGGCATTGTAAGTCATTGTGTATTACGGTTAAATAAACAATTCATAGTGTAGCATATATTTTTTAATTTATAGTATTGTTTGCCATCGACACAAATGTCATAGGAGAGAATCCGCCATGAAAAAGTCATCGAACATCTAAAGGATAGGGGTGCCATAAATATGTTATATAAAAAGTAATGAAAAGTCATCGTATAGTATCGGATGAAAATGTCATTAAAAAAAAAAGTTTAATGCAAGGCTGGCAAAGGTGGGGTCTTTTTTTATTTATTTTTTATTGTGTTGGATCCCGAATTATGAATTGTGTTTCATAATCAAAGCAGAAGCAGAGGCGGTGGCACGCTGACAAAAGGCCTTTCAGTTAATGGAACCCTCGTAATGTTGTGCAATACAAATAAAATACAACAGCGCCCACCATTAAGGTTCCAGTTGTGCCCCCCCCTTAAAGGAAAAGGTTCGCCCCCCCCCCCCCCCCCCCCCACATGAGCCCGCTGATCTGTGCCACGTAGTGTGTCGGTAACATATTTGACACTCAGGCATGATTAAATAAGTTAAATATGTCTGTTTGACCACCAGCTGAATATGGATAATTATATTTGTCATCATTCCTTTTAAAATCATATTTATGTGGGTGTACAACATGCCTATTATAACCTCATCCCAATGTGCTATATTTTTGCACGGCCCTATTGTTGATGTAATTCAGCCTTTTTCCTGAGAAAAAAAAGAAAGAAAACCGGTATATGACTATTTATAAATGGTCCATTTCTGTGACGGATAATGTCGATAGCTGCATATTGTTCATTGGACATTCGCGAGCCAAAAAACATCATCAAAAAGTCTTTACATGGGACTCGGCTCAGAGGCTCTGACCCGGTCGGCGGAGTCAAGTGATGGTGTCATCAGTCAGTGACGGCGTTTTCACAGCAGACTGCAAAAAAAAAGCCAATAGATATGTTTTTTTTTTTTTATGTATCCAGAATACTTAAAAAAAAAAAAAAAAAAAAAAAAGCACAACAAAAAGCACAGTGCCAGAAGCAAACTGAATATGTTTACTGCGCGGTGGGGAGGCACAGAGTTTGTTTATCCATTCTCTCAATAGGTTTGTTTATCTAACGGGGAAAAATGAAAAGTGTCCCAACAAGGCAGCAAAGCGGGCAGCTTATTAGGAGGGGGGGGGGGGGGGTTTGAATTTTTCAAAAGGAGGAATTAAAGTGAAGCTTTAGTTGATGATATTTAGCCGTGTTGTTGACGTTTTGCCGGCATGGTGTTTATAATACTTTGTTTCCTAAAAAAAAAAAACACAACACAAAGAGACGTCTTCACACACACACACACACACACACACTTATGTGAGATTAGATGTACTTTATTCATCCCCAGGGGAAAATAAAATAGCAAGGCATATTACATTTAAGAATGAAAAATAAATTAAAAAAATAATGCAAAGTGTATACAGTGTATAAACTATGTTGATGTAGGTGGGAAAGGATGAAGGGACGTAGAGAAAGGGATGTGGGATGAAGGGATGGAGGCTATATGGAAGGCTGTAGACTCTCCACCCTTCCATATAGCCTCCAGCCTCCACTCCCCCTCTTTACCCTCCTCCCTCCTTTACTGTCGATTAAAGGAGGGAGGAGGGTAAACGGGGGGAGTGGAGGCTCTCGAGTCCCCCGTGGTTCCTGTCATCGAGTCAGAGAGAGAGAGAGAGAACAAGAGGGAGGAAGGAAATAAAAAGAGGCAGTCAGTTGGAAGTCAAGTTATACAAGTTGTTCAACTTAATTTGAAATATATACAAATTAGATTTAGCTGTAGTTATATGCACATAACTGCACATATGTGCATGTGTGTGTGTATTCATCGACGAACATGTAAATTCTTTCTTTTTAACAAATTATGCTTATAATATTTTGGTTGTATGGATTTCTGCCTGCTGATAATGAGGATGAACTGTATAATACTTACATGGTTGATTTAGGCACAGATTTGGGAATGTTTGTCGGTTGGAAAATATGCTTCATTTTGGGCTACAAGTGTGGCTTAAATAATATTTGCTTTGTTGCTCACAGCACACAGCTTGAGCCAACCAAACATTTGCGCTCTGAAAAAAGAAAAAAAAAAAGAAAAACTCACCCACAGATGGATCCTAAAAATCATTATTTCACATGCTCCCTCATTAGTCATTTAAATGTCCCCCAAAAAAAAAACACAATTACCAACTGGTGTCAAAACTAGCTTTCTCTGGAAATCAATCGCGCTGTTGTTATTGAAAACATAAATGCTAACGAGGATGCACAGTTCACCTTCATTGATTTGTGTTTTCAAACTCCCAGAGATATACAGTCGGAATGGAAAGTTAAAAATATATGCTTTGGTGTTTTCTCTGTGTGTGTGTGTGTGTGTGTGTTTGATAAAAGGGAAACACAACAGGAAGTTAAGTGATAGAAAAAACGCCTCCGACTCTAACGCTGCCCCACTGACGGAGGAGTAAACGTTGTAATATTCATCATTGTAATGTTCATCGTTCTACTAGCGTGACATCCTAAAAAGATTACGCCGTCTAGGAGCTCTCGTCTTTTAAGTGTCGTAGAAGAAAGTATCGCAAAGTGGGCTTTAATCTTTAACTGCTACATTTTTGTCAGAACCAAATCTCCGCTGGCAGATAAACTAAAAAAAACTACAAAAAAAAACTTTAGTTTGACAAAAGGGCCGACGCCGTATCCGGTATAATGAGGCTGCATGAAATCCAGACTCCCAACCCCCCCAAATTTCATTTGCTTTGCACCTTTGATGATTCAGAGCTGCTGGAGCACCGTTGGAGAAAAAATCCTTTTCACTAAAGGCTTTCAGGTGGAGGTAATAAATTAAGGCTTATTATTCTATATTTACATTTAACACAGGGATGCATCTTGCCAACGCTTCTCTCTCGCACACGCTCAATTAGTCAGTCTCTCTTTCTCTCTCACCTTTTCTACCTCAGCCAATAGCAATTATGTGACTATACATTTTTTTTTAAAAACTGGAGATCATCTCCCTGGAATGTGACGGCGTTTCCGCGTCGCTGTGTAAATGAGTGCACCTCCAGACGGTCGAGCCCGATAGAAGGGGTTAAAGAGCACTCTGATTCTCCTTAATCGGTCGGTTCCTCGGGCGGCACGCTCGCCTGAATTGATTATTAGAATATCTCGTCCTGCTGGGAGCCTCTCCGACACCTGGTGTGTCTCTGCTGGCAGGTCGTGCCGTTCTGAATTCTAATTGTCGGGAAACGGGGGAAAGCAGCAATCTGGAGACCTCTTTTTACAAGTGATGTCACACACATGTGGAAGTGGGGAAACAAGCACTGGGAGGAGCCCAGAGAGAGGATGGATTGATCTGAATCTGCGGTATTATTATTATTATTATTATTAAGCTATTTGATCTTTGCCACTTGAGTACAAATTTGTACAAACTCAAACGTCGGCCTCAAAGGTCGACGCTGTCGAGGCGGTGGAGGGCGAGTGAGTGAGTCCTCGCCAGAGCGTTGCAGGTGTGAATCGGTGGCCCGTGTTTGCTTCGTGTTTAGAGCTTTTAATAACTTTTATTATTTACTATAACATTTGCAGCAGAAGTTCAGGTGATTTTTTTTTGTGTGGTTATTGCTGTACTTTAATTTTGTCGTCGCGTACATATTTTAACTGAGCATTCAGAGCAGGTGACACAATACGTCAGTTTTATTAATCCCAAATGGGTAATTATTTTGTTAATAGTACGTCTAATATCGTATACTGGTGATACGACGCAGTCGTGAAGAAACAAAAACAAACTCAACTGGTACTGTATGGAAACGAATGGATTAAACATGATCTGGTGCGGCCGCGTAATGAAAAGCTTATAACAGTATTTAATCCCTTGCTTATTGTTATGCTTCCGTGGTAACCCGGGCCTTCGCCTTCTCTCGTCAAGTCACGAACATTTAGGAAAAGATATCAAAATGTCTGTGTGCCCAATGTGGTGCATCATCAACTGCATCTAAATACTCTGCCCCCCCCCCCCCCCCCCCCCCCCCCCCCCCCCCTCCTGGCTGTGGGCTGAATGTCTGATGCATTTGCGTTTTCACCTTTGATGACATGGAGGCAGCTAGAGGCAGCCAGCAACGCCCGGGGTTAAAGCAGGAGTGCACAGGGGGGCACGAATGTTTGCCTCTCAAAATTAAGAATTCATTTTAAAAGTGCTGGTGCAAAAAGAAGAAGAAAAAAAAAAAGCCCTCTCAGAACCAATTACCATTTCCGTCCGAGATACCGTCTCGGGAGGCTCTGGGGAGGAAGACGAGGAGGAGGAAGAGGAGGAGGAGGAGGAAGAGGAGGGGGATCGTAGGCTCGGTGATTTTTCTCTCTCTATTTTTAGACACTTAAAGCGTCCCCTCAGACAGGTGTTTGGAAGAAGCCTTCGCTATATCTGACTAGAATCCTTTCCTTCCTCCAGCCTTTCTACGCCATTTTGTCCTCTCGGTTAATCCCCCAGCCTCTCCTCGGCGGTTTTATTGAATAATCATCTCGGATTGAGTATCTCCCCCCCCCCCCCCCCCCCCCCCCCCCCCCCCCCCCCCCCCCCCCCCCCCCCCCCCCCTCATCCACCAACCCTTCCAAGGTGTATCTACGTTGCATTTTAGGCATCTTGGCTGACGCTTGGGGAGAGTTATGCTGAGTGAGACAAATGTCAGACCTCTGCAGAGTTTGAGTTTGGCCAGCCATGAAGCCATACTGCATATATAGTATATATATATATATATATATATATATATATATATATATATATATATGTTCCCCAATATGAGTTCTCTTAAGTACTGTATATCTCCAGTATTCAATATCCAAAATATTTACCCAATCCCTGATTTCATATGAAAAAAAACCCTTCCAATTGAAACTAAATAAGATAAACCAAAGTAATGGCCGAGCTAACAGTGTTTACCTGGGGGGGGGGGGGGGCGGTGAACTTCCACGACGACGCCATGGGTCCAATGAGCGCCGCACAGTAGTCGTGTGTGCATGAACCGGTCTAAATAGACTGTCAACAAGAAGAAGCCCCCGAAATAAACAAACACGGGAAGACGTCACTCGGCCGTATCTTTGCATAGCAAATAAGTTATAAATTATGCTCTGAATATCGAATGCACAGCGCCTTTAAAATAATATTTAAAAGCATCAATCTTTAGAAAAGATATGAAATGAATTGAAAGTATTGGCAAAGCCGTTTTTGTTGTCCTCCATGAACCAATCCATTCAGAATGCTTTTTTTTTCGGTAACGCTGCATGAAACGGTTCACATTTCCTGCTGCAAATAGCGGTGCAGTCCCATCAGAGGGCCTCCATCTTTAGCCTAACCCCCCCCCCCTCCCTCCCAGTCAGTAACCTCATCCCCAATGATGCCCCATAATAGTGCACATTGTACTAAATCCCATTCAATCCGGTCTCGGCAGCTCCGCTAACACCTCCCCACAATGTGCCCACGGAGCTGTTGGCAGCAGCCGCCGCGGTGGGGGAATAAAAGATGAGAATGATTCATGTGATGTTGTGTTGCGCTCCTCTGTAAATCAGCCAGAACAAGTAAACAAATGCATGTCTCTCGCACAACACAAGAGTGTGTGACAAGTGAGGGGGGGGGGGATCAATATGAGTGAAAGGTTTTTTTATTTTATCCCCCTTGTCCTTCAGGAGCGCGAATAAGTGTGTGTGTGTGTGGGGGGGGGGGGGGGGGGGGGGGATTTATGGGACTGCTGTTTGGTCATTGTGGGAGTGTTGATACTGTAATGGTGTGTGTGGGTCCATGTGTGTGTGTGTGTGTGTGTGTGTGTGTGTGTGTGTGTGTGTGACTGTGTGCAAGCTACCGTACAGGACAGCTGGGCTAGCGTCGCTCAGTTCTGGGCCTCCAACCCAAACTGGCAGGCTCAACAGTGATGGATAGGGGTCAGACACACACACACACACACACACACACACACACACTCAAACACCTGGATCATCCAGGCTGTACATCCTCCAGCCGCATCATATTCTCCACAGCGGTCTCAGCTCCACGGTCCCTCCTCCACTATTTCATCACGGCGTCCTTTTTTTTTTTAGACGCCCCGAGAGCGCCAGAGACTCGTCGCCATCAAATTTAAATCTACTGTAAATGACCTGCCATCAACATTCAGGAGCTGGGGGGAGAGGATCCACCATCCTCTGTTTCCACTTCCAATGCTCTCAGCCTTCACACTCGTTTTCTGACGTGCTGATAGTCACTGCCCCCCACTGATTCTGCCTAGAACTGCATCACACTGTCAGAAAGTCTGCAACATATGACACCTTACACACCCTGGGACACTTCAGAAGGAACTGATAATTGTTGTGACAAAGTAGAGGAACTTCAGGAATGTTGCGCGCTGAGAAGCAGCACAGGAAACCAGGCGTAAATGCTAAAGTATAGTGCAGAAGATGTTTGAATAATTCACTTGTTTAGGGGCACGTGCGCGGCCCTGAGCAGCTGCCGTGTTCATGCACGGTTATGAAGAGCGAGTGTAAACACGCGTATGGTGATAAACACACTAAACTGCTATTAAATTAAAAAATGTTCCCAAAAGGGACACAAATAACAAATGGAAATTGAAAATTCTTGGACGCTCACACACTCTGAAGAGATTGATTTTTTTTTTTCTTCTCTCTACGAAATTGCCTCTTTTTTTTTGTGAGAGGAGATCGGTCATGGTAATTTCCTGACACCCAATTTTTTCAATAGTGATCTATAACAATTTGATTACGCTGTGACCGATAGATTCCCATGTTGTGTAACACGTGCGGCGTGGACAAACGCACGACTGTGTGTGTGTGTGTGTGTGTGTGTGTGTGTGTGTGTGTGTGTGCGTTGGGTGGAGGTGGAGCACAGGGAGGTCATAATTAGCAGTTTTAGTAATTAGACTAAAGGTCGATGTTAACAAGACAGAGTATCTAATTTCTCACTAGATATGAATCTACAATCAGACCGCAGGCTATGAGGACACACAACCACACACACACACACACACACACACACACACGCACACGCGCGCGCACCATCACTCGTGTGTGTGCACAAAAGCGTGCGTCGACGTTTCCATCGTGGAGGTGAGGTGAACTCGCTCGTGACATTTTTTGCCCCCATCGCTTAAACTTCCCCTCTTCTTCCATTCAGCCCGCCGCATCTCATTAAATGCCGATGGGCAATTAGCACAAGCAAGAATTGCTAACCTTTCCCCATTTCTCCTGCGTACCACTAATGACCCCCAGCGCGGCCCCCCCGATACTTATCTTCATCCTTGCTATCCAAGACACACAAGTGAGTTTATTTCTACGCCCCGGAGCCGGAGTTAATGCGGCAGCACTCACGAGGAGGAAGATGAATATAGTCGTGGTTCTGTTTATTGTCGTAAAAAGGGCACCGCCATCCCACCGGGGGCTTCCGTGAAGATTATATCTGGAGGTGAACTACTCAACCATGAGCACTTACTGCCAGCCTGTCTGACCTTTTTTTTATTTTTTTTACATTCTTCCATTTTTTCCCATTGATGGATGGTGTCAACCTTTTATTCTCTAACCCCTGAATCTCATGCTATACAACAGTGTCTCACAACAGGTTAGAGACAGCAGGCTGGAAGGTACAAACGGGAAGAAAGCTTTTAAAAGCCTCGCCGGGACACCTGTGCATGTTTTCTTGTGCAGAGGTGCGGAAAACGGGCTGTTTGAGACGCGGGTCTCCGAGGACGAGACATGAATGATTAACACTCTAGCTTTTGGGAAGCAGCATGACAGCGTATTAGAAGCTCAACAGTCTGTACATGTGCTTTTGACACTCTCCTTTTCATTCTCCCACACACAAGCACACGAGGGGAGGCACACAAACAGGGAAAAAAAGGGAACCAACGCAGCCCGATCCATCACTTCCTCGATTACCATTTGATTAGGGGAGACGGTGGTCTGTATCGGCATTTCATTAGTGGCCGTGTCAGTACTGCACCGTGTCAGTCATGTTAATGTCCCGGCTGGGCTGGAGGCTTTGCAGTCATACACCACATCGTGGGGATCAGAGCTATAGGAGCGAGTGAGATAATGAAGTTGTCTTCCCCACTCTTATTTCACCTCATCCTGCCTAAAATTATGACCCTGTAGATTTCTGCCTTGAAACTTATAAATGTTTCTCGGGGATCATCAAGAGGAACAAATAAGGCCCGTTAGCCAAGCACAGCGGTTCTGTTAGTCACCTTAAACAAGAGAGTCCGACCTGAAGTTGCTGATCATGTGCGGTGGTGGCAATATAGATCATTTAATAACGTTTAGAATAACCATTTTTAGTTGGTCTGGATTTAAGAGGTGTTGAGAATAAACAGGTTTGCAAACCATTATTTACGACTTCATCTATAACTCCCCCCCCCCCCCCCCCCCCCCCCCCCACCCCTCCCCCCGAGTGTGAAAGTACCTGTTATTGCTATTAACGGGCGACAACATAACGGATTATATGCCCAAAAAAAAATACCCACGACGGCGACGTTTCCCTTCCGCGGCGAACAGGGCAACTTTCTGTGGAAAATAACGAAGAGGTCGTCTGTGAATAATAAGATGCAATCTGAACGAGAACCCGAGTAAAGACGTCTGGATCGAGACGGAAGAATAGATGGATGGCAGGAAGGAGGGTGACCTTAACTCCCAGAGCCTATGGTGGCCGGGGTATTACCCAGCAGGCCGCTCACTGAACCGATCGATCCAGGTGCAGGGCTCAGTCGGATCAATACCAGCCTTAATATAGTCCATACTAAACATTGGCTTTTTTTTTAATGAGATACCTGTGGCGGTTTATTTTCACCTCACTTCTCGAGTTAAAGTGACGATCGTGTTTCATTTCACTCTGGAGGCACCTCTGAACTCTGGGGGTGGGGGGGGGCAGCTGGAAATATTGAAGTTAACACTTTGGTCAATTTGCTGGCAGTATTCTATTCTATGTTGTCGAAGGCCATTTTCATTCCTTCATGCAGCAATGCTGAATACCAAACTCCCTCAACAGATATTTGTATTCATGCAGGATGAGAATAATCAAGATACATCTATTCTGTGATGTTCTGCCTCCAAGACTGTTATTCATAAATCATAAAGTTGTTTCTAAGCTCTGCACTTAGTGACATAAACATGTCCTGTGACATCTGCAGCTCTGGAAGCTTGCACGCGTGTTTGACAATCATCTAACGACAGCGCCCTCATGTGGTGGGAAAGCTCCCCTGCAACGTGCTGCACGCCTCCTCATTTGTATTCCACACAGTATTTTGGGGGGTTTGCACGTGTAACGTTAAAAGTTGTTCAGATAAAACTAAACCAGGGTACCATGAGGGTCTCTGAAGTTGGATCACTTATACAAAATGTCAACATTTGTTCAGGCCGCTGAAGATTATTCAACCCAAAATGTCACATTTGCATTCTTATGTGGGGCCAATCCACCCCCCCCAGCTCTCATCTTGAGGTACATCCTTTTACCTTCGGGCTAGACTTTAGAACCGACAAGGCTTCTCACCAACAGTCAATACATTCTCAGCGGGCTACGAAGTGATCCTCTCACGAAGAAATCATTTGAATCAGAAGTGAACCAAACCTGACCCGACTGCAAATAAGAGGGAGCTCGCCCTCTAGTTCCCATTTGAGGGGTCCGTGCATGAGATATTTCCTTTTCCAATAAGTTGTCATAATAAGACAAAGCAACACAATTAGGCCAAAAACAACAACGAGCCGCGAGCTCCTTCTCCGACGAGTGCTCGGACTCTCGGGAAGCACAGTTCATATTTCTTGAGGCCAGTCAGCTTTTTTTTTTTTCAATTCTTGGATGAACCTTTTGAAGGAGTCCTGAAGGAGGAACCGAGGGGTCCGGGACCTACTTCATTCTCCCCCCCCCCCCCCCCCCCCCCCCCCAACCCCCCCTGGCATGACCTGGATAAGGTCTGATCGCACTGCCCTGCCCTGGGAAAAGGGGAAGCCATTAACAGTCTCGTGAGAAGGACACATTCAAATAGGAAACCATACAGAATAAACACAGTGTGAGCTCACCGTCGCGTTCCCATGACCCAAAGTGACTGGATGTGTGTGTCTGTGTGTGTGTGTGTGTGTGTGTGGGTGGGCGTGTGTTCAGTGTCCGCCAGATAACCAGGAGTGTTGTGTGTTGACCCAGCCAACTCCCTGTATGAGTTTAGACTACAGCTGGCACCGCACATAGAAAGAATTGGGCTTTGGGGATACTTTAAGAACACCTCCCCAGCGGCAAGGCCTCTAAAAAAGTTTGAACATCTTTGGGGAAATCAATCTTAAAAGTGTATTAACTAAATTGCCTTCGTCAACCCATGTAATACAAACAAATCAGAAAAATTTGAGGAAAAATCACCTCTTAAAACAGTTTTTTCAAACTTAAGTTGAGGTCAAATTTATGATTAAAAGACAATTACACTTGTGCAATTATTTTCACCATCGCTACTACTTCCTTGGTTTTTTCAATTAACAGAGAAACTCCAGAAACTAGCGCAGAAATGCAGTATTACAGAGCCTCCGAGTCGACACCTTCAAATTGCTTCTTAAAGCCGAATACATTTCGTTTACTGTCACAAAAGGACAAGAGCAAGCAGCAAACGTTCCCAATTAAGAAGCTGGAACCGGATAATATGGCTTATTTTTATATAATTTTTTTTTTTACTTGAAAATCAAAGGCATTCTCCTTTTCATTTTTTTTTTTCACATCCTTTCAATTTTAAGGAGGGTTTGTGTTTCGTCAAATCGGTTCTCAGTTCCAGATGTGAGATCAAAGAGTCAGCCTCTGCCCACTGAGAGGCAGTAGAGACCCAGAGTTAAGCACGCCGCCCATGCAGAGTGCTGTCGATGCCCGGAGCCACGCATATCATAAACACTTTCAATATTTCCTTGATACACTGCAGGCAAAACCCCACCTTTTTCACCATAATACAAACACATGATACCAAAGGCCTGCAGAATCCCACGCAGACATTCTCACCACATAAAAGGACCGTTTCTCTTCAACACATTTTGACCCAAACCTTCACACTTGTGGGTTTGATTTACAGCCACACCTTGGAACAATAACATGTTGCCGTTCATTATTTTTCACGAAGATTTACGACGCGAACCATTTCAGCTCGAAGGGGCTTTAGTGGCGTCATTTCTTTTTTTTTTTTGCTTTATATTTGGTGATGAGCCAGCGCACTTAGCCAACATCGTGTCACCTCGCTCCCTCTGTCCTTGGACGGGGCAATCAGAGCGGCCTTTGCGCCACACACACACACACACACACACACACACACACACACACACACACACACACACAGGTCACATCCTTAGCCGGGGCGACCTGAGAGTTGTATATATTGTGTGTATGTAAATGTGTGGCTTGACTAGTGTGTGTGTGTGTATAGGGGGGGGGGGGGGGGGGGGGGGCTTTGATTATGCTAGACTTGAGCCTAAGGTGAAGAGACAAGAAAAGACGAGGGTGGGTTTGCCTCTTTGGATACAAATCGGGGAAAAAAGACATACAACTGAATCCAAGAGAAATGCAATTACGTGAATAGACTCGTATTTAGAGCACATAAACCTCTGAATTGTTTATTTAATAAAGTAATGGAAGAGGAATCCGACTCTTACGTTGGCTCCGAATCGAGCGTATAGGCACAGACAGATTGATGGGAGGGTTTACAGGCTCACTGATGGATATAATAGCATGTTTATCTTTATGGGCCGGATGTTCATACATGTGTGTGTGTGTGTGTGTGTGTACCCATATTTCTGCTGGTGAGTCAGATCTGTCTTTATGTGAGTGTGTGTGCATGCATGTATTGTGTGTGTGTGTGTGTGTGTGTATCAAGGGGGATGGGGGGTTGTCACTGAAAGCATGGTGCAGATTGAAAAGGGGGAGTGTGCAAAGGAGAGTAATGACAAGAAAGAGGGAGCCGAGGGTTCCCAAGGCAACCTGCTGCTCCCTGGCCCTTGCGAGCTGGCGTGGGGGGGGGGCCCCCGTCTCATCTCGTGTTGTGCCTGAGCACCTGCACACTGTTTGCACAGGCACCAGTGATTATTTTGATGATCTCTTGGCTTGCTGGAAGCCCACATCGCAGGCCCAATCTACTCATCTAACATCGCCCTCTCGGTGGCGTTCATTTATTCAGCTGGAAATGTGTTGAGGAGATGTCGTATATGGAGTAATACAAAAAAAAGTAAAAAAAGACCCAGCCCAGGAGTAGAGAAACAATCAGACGCACTGAATCCACACAGAGCCTGGTGTGTTGCGACATGCTCGGCGTAGCCTTAAGCGATGGCTCCCCAGTGGTGTGTTTGCAGCCTAATTTCTACGCTCTCAATCAAAGTAGAGGGATCTCAGTGGGAAGTTTAGAGTCGACGACATGCTGGAGGATGTGAAAGCGAGACGCGCATTTGATGGGTCGCAGCATGAAAGCGTGGCAAAACATTACCCTCTGAAACTTGAGGCCGTCCGAATCACATGTGTTTCTGTGTCGGCCGGAGAAAAAAAAGGGAAATAACAGCACAACCATCGTATCAAACCATTTGGTACAAAGCCCATAAATAACGATCACACGGCACGGCTGTCGGGAACAATGGCCGGACTGGTCTTTAGTGGAAGAAGACAATTGTTCTCTTTGGGTGGTTAGAAGTTATTACTTTATGACATACTGTAATATGTATTTAGCTTTTGTAATTACTAAAGTCCCCTTTGGTTTAATTTGCTGCGAACTACGTGTTTTGATTGGGTCTTCAACATTTTTTTGGGCACTTGGGGGCAGCAAAAACAAGTTGAAAACACAACACTGACACGTGAATGGATTGATGTAACTTCATGCATAGCAAATAGTTCAGCATTTACACATTGACACAGAGCAATGAAACAACACTGACGAGAGCAATCAGAGTGAATTAAAACCATAACAAGCTGTGAGAAGCTCAAATGTTAACATAAGCATAGCAGCAAAATGCATTGTTAACACAAACCTATCAACCAAAGCAGCTTTAATTCATATTTAAAAAAAACAAGGCGCAGTTGGGGATCTGTAGCTGAAACAACAACAAGGTATAGCATCCAACACACACACACACACACACACACACACACACACACGTTATCCCTCCTGAAGACCTTTGCATTTCCTGTTAGTCCCAATAATGCAAGAACAAGCAGCTCTACTTCCTGGTTCTCAGGCTGGTGAGGAAGGAACCGCAGTCTGGTCACACGGTGCTCACCGCTTCCCTCTTTCGCCCGCCCCACCCTCTCTCGCTCTCTCTCAGTTTATTCTATCTCAAACTCTACCTCTCTATCTCATGTCGTTGACTTGTTCCTCTCTCCTCTCACCTTTGTCTCCCTTCACCTCCCACCCGGGGGGCCCACACAGATCCTCACCGTGGTAATAAAAAGACGACGACTTCTTCCAGGAGAAGGCACACACGCACCAAACAAACCATGCAACCTTTTTTTTTTCTCACCGGAGGCCGGATGTTCCCCAGATTGAAGGATATTTTTACATGTCACTGGCATGGTATGAGAGTATAACAACACAGCGTCTATATTTCAATCAGGGAGAGACCAGTTAGATAAAGAAAGGATAATGTTTATTGTTAACAGATGATATGAAATGAGGAAAAAAAAAATCTGGACATTAGCGATCTGATGCCATTTCGATATACTCAACACTTATTAGAATACGATACAGTGGCAATTCCCGGAGCGATGAGCATGTAGTGGATAGGATACGACAGAGTGAGCATCTGAACGGGAGTAAGTGATATAATGAATATAGCGCTACTTACCAGATATGACTATATAACACCACTTACCCGATCTGATTGCTATGATGCCACGAGTCACGGCCGCTTTGTATGGTGATTTGTAGTGGCTGGAGGGATGGGTGCCCTGCTGTGATCAGTGATGTAGCCGGCCATGACTGGAATGCGTGTCCTGCTGGTGCCGAATGATGTAGCCAGCAGTAGCTAACGGGCTGCGTGCCCTGCTTGGATGCATGATGTAGCCAGCAGTAGCTAACGGGCTGCGTGCTCTGCTTGGATGCATGATGTAGCCAGCAGTAGCTAACAGGCTGCATGCCCTGCTTGGATGCATGATGTAGCCAGCAATGGCTAAGGGGCTGCGTGCCCTGCTTGGATGCATGATGTAGCCAGCAGTAGCTAACAGGCTGCGTGCCCTGCTTGGATGCATGATGTAGCCAGCAATGGCTAAGGGGCTGCGTGCCCTGCTTGAATGCATGATGTAGCCAGCAGTAGCTAACGGGCTGCGTGCCCTGCTTGGATGCATGATGTAGCCAGCAATGGCTAAGGGGCTGCGTGCCCTGCTTGGATGCATGATGTAGCCAGCAGTAGCTAACAGGCTGCGTGCCCTGCTTGGATGCATGATGTAGCCAGCAGTAGCTAACAGGCTGCGTGCCCTGCTTGGATGCATGATGTAGCCAGCAGTAGCTAACGGGCTGCGTGCCCTGCTTGGATGCATGATGTAGCCAGCAATGGCTAAGGGGCTGCGTGCCCTGCTTGGATGCGTGATGTAGCCAGTAATGGCTAATGGGCTGCGTGTCCTGCTTGAGATGACTGATTTAGCCGACGGTGTCCCCTGAATTACTTCTGGGTTCATTTGGATGCCAGTGTATACTGTAAATGACGTGAATTTTATATTTAAGACCATACGTGAAACAACCTGCTCACACGTCCAGGCATTTGAAAATCGAGGCAGTAATGATCCTACGGACTCGCTAGGTCGATGATAGCCTAGACATAATGTGCATTAAGTGCAGCTGGGAGGGAAAAGGTGTAGGCCCTCGACCATCAGTTATATGCGATTGCTTAGCGGCAGTTAGGTTTTTTAGGGATCTTTAAGCTCCGAAGATGGCCGAGGCGTGGGTAGGGGGCGCCCTTTTCTTTTTTCTTTTCTTTCTTCTCTCTTTTCTGCTTCGTATCTTTTCCTCTTGTCTTCTTCCTTTGTCTCTTCTCTCCTCTTTTCCCGTCTCTCCTCTTTCGCCTCTTTCTTCATCATCGTTGTCGCTCTTGAGAAATTCTGAAGACTGATTAACGCGTGATATGACATTTGTGTTCCTGTTGCTCGCCGGAGGCGTGAGAGCTTCTGGCGAAGCATCTCACACAATGCAGATTATGTTGAATCCGGAGTCGAGGGCGGACGAATGCTAAGGTTTTGCCCAGTTGAGACTAAACACTGCAAACGCTGGATATTGAATACGTTACATTACATATCATTTGGCTGATGCTTTTATCCAAAGCGACTTAGAGTAAGTGCATCCGACCCCGAGTACAAACGACAAGCAGCAAGAAGTAAGTTTCTTTAAGAGAGCCGAACCACGGTAGGTAAGTGCCGGAGGGATTACGGGTGTTCCAGCTGTGTGACTCTAGTAACCCTGATCCGGGACCAGCCATGTAGATGCCTTTATAGTAGAGGGATTTGGGGCCCGCCGCTATTAAGGGATTTAAGGTAATGTTTCGCCCGTCGAACAGGGAAATGCCAGAAATTGCGCAATGTTACGGTCTGGGCGGCGCTTAGAACTACTGAACGCATCCTGACCATATTTATATGATCGAGGAGAAGATCCGGGTGCGACGTGCTGATTAATGTATTTACCTTGAATGATGAACACTTAAATTGAAATGAATGCGGAGCGCGCGGGGCCGCTGGCACGAAAGCCGGCAGCAGGGGATGCTGTTGCGGCAGGAGTTTGAGGATATCCGCCCTAATGCGTGCATGGATGGTTGCTGGAGTTTTAACCGGACGCTGCATGGTGCCGATCGGTTTGTGACAATTGGGAGGAGGTGCTTTCTCCTCTGCTGGTGACTGGACGTCGCTGGCTTCCGGAACGAGGCCGGAAAAAGGTAAAAAATGGACGTTTGCCGGTTCGTTATGAGCATGCAGACGCTGGCTGATGGAGAACACGGATCGCAGCGGCATGAATCGTGCGTAACGGCAACATGAATGAACCAAAGGTAGAGAGACAGTCATATTTAAATGAGACAGCAGCGAGGTGATTAGCTAACCGTGGCATTGTTTCCGTGTGCTTATTGGATAGAGGGGACCAGCTGATCTGCGCAGCTGGTGTCATGATTGACGGCGCAGAACAATGACAGCAAGTTAACAATGTGTGAGAAATGATTGGCAGACATATGAGGAATACATGGCATTCTTGAGGGGTATGGTCTTCCTGTCTGAACTTGCGCTACAGCTCAATTTACAGACTGGAATTACAAAAAAAAGACAGCTGTGGAGAATTTTTGGAATAGGACGGCAGAGAGATAATGAGAGGGAGTCGAGCTGTGCAGAGAGCAAGAAAAGGACACAGGCAGTCAATTTACAGTGTGTGCCGTTGCGGTAAAGTGCATGCAAAGTGATCTACTGTACACTCCTAAAAGTGGCCACTCAACACCCCCAAAACTCTGTTACAAATCATTCATTCGGGCCCCCGACGCAGTTCCAGAACAAGTGCCGGCGAAAATAGCGGCCCCTGCGCAGCAATGTGTGTGTCCCCCCCCCCCTGTAGACGCTTTATGGCATCATTGTCTGGCTCTTTGCTCGTGCTCCCCGTGGCGTGTCCCATTAGTGGGCTTGAGCCGGCCACGACTCACTCCCCCTGGGCACGAGCCAAAATACTGCATTATTAATCCGCCTTGCTTGTTTACCCTGTGTGATCAACCTTCAAAGCAACCGGTATGATATGGCCACACGCGTACAGGCGGGCATCCACGCATCCATTGTGTGTGTATACACACACACACACACACACACACACTTTATTTACTCTCCAATATAATACCCCCAGGCCCCGAAGCCCTGTGGGAAAAAAAAGAAAAAGAAAATTGGTGCTCTGGTTACGGGCAACAATGGTGGCATTTAATATGGGTCATGGTTACTAGGCAACCACAAGCAGAGTGGACTGGTGTTGGATTACTGATCGTTTCATAATTAATTACGGATTATGAATAATTGATTGGGGAGTGTTGGGTAATTTACAGTCGTGTGTAAATGGGAGCCGCTACACTGCCTTACCCCTCTGTGTGTGTGTGTGTGTGTGTGTGCACGCATCCACATGCAAATGATATGCATTTATGCACACAGCTATCATCTCTAGTGGTGGGAGTGGTGGATGATATTTATAAGAAGAAGAAACATATTTTTAAGGTTTCTACGCAAACAAATCTCTCAGTCTGATAATTCTGGATTTTCAGTTTTTCTCTTCTCTCGTGCGATTTTCTTGTCTTATTTTCTTGTCTTATTTTGACGATGACAATATAAAGTTATGACGGGGCCTATACATGCTGGCATATGCGAGCATCGGTGATGGGCTGCTTTAGAGAAGTGTGTGTGTGTGTGTGTGTGTTAACAGATAGATTATAAAGAGAGGCAAAGAAGAGAGGAGGATGTAGGTGAGAGGTAGATAAGCGGTGCGTAGGAGTTTGAGTGGGCCGAGGATAGAGGGAGAGAGGGAGGGAGAGAGGGAGGGAGAGAGGGAGGGATGGAGCAGATCTGAACAATGGACAAGCCAGGAGAGAAAGCTTCATTCCTTATTCCAAGCTGAATTTAAAAAAGCAAGAATAGGTCTTATAAACACTTGCAATGATTTACATCTGATTCAATACAGTCATAATCTATATGTCTCACATCTTGCGTGGCATGGCAATGTGAGTACTGTTTATTGCGGCATCGGTGATTAACGTGGCATCGTTTACAGAAAGATGCCGTTCCGGAGGTGACCAGTAGGGGTCAATGACGTCACAGAGTCCTCTTGCGAAATATATGATCAGCCGCTGTGGGTGTTCAATTGGCAGAGGGTGAAGGATCACGGCCTTGAGAAGAGCATCTATCCTCTAGAAGTACAAATCTGTTACTATGGAAACACAGAGATATGTCAAAAATGTGTTGCGTTCATTGTGGGTGTGAGGCTCTCAAAGAAGCTGAAAAGGGAAAGATGTCTCAAAATGAATTGAATTTAAAAGTGTAATATCCATGTTTGTATGTACAAACTGTTAAAGGACGACATTATGAATTGAGATATTCTCTATTCTCCTAAAAAGATCACGTTAAACATGTTGACATGACAGCTGCGATATTTAAGCAGAAGAAGCTGGGGAACAATAAGAAAGGAAGGAAGAAAGAAAGAGGTTGTTTTGGAGGAAGTAAAGGAAAGAAATGGATACCAGCATGTAAGGAATGAGCGGGAGATGCTGCTCAAAAGGAGGGAGGGAAAAAAAGACTGTTAATAGAAAATAAAGGAGGGAGGTGAAAGGAGAGGTGGATTAATACCCTATCCTTTCCCTCCTTTGTCCCCGCCATCATTCCTTCAACCCCCCCCCCCCCCCCCCCCCCCCCCCCCCCCCCCCCCCCCCCCCCCCCCCCCTCCTCCTAATAATAATTACGAAATTGAAAACAAAAGTTAACTTAGTTTATATGTTTCTCAACTGCAATAAAACATGACTCAGAGGTTTCTGGAAAAAACGTTGAGTCAGAAGCAGGAAAGCAGAGACATCCAGGCGCTCATTTCCTTGAGACAATAACAACACTTTTATCAAATGAATTATGCTGTCGTTCCTTTTTGAACAGCAAGCTGATGGATTAAAGAAGAAGCGTGGAAAGGAAGAATAAAATATGTCCCAGGATTGAACCTTGAGGAACTTCACAGCTCAGAAATGCACAATCAGACACTTTGTTTGGAATGTAAACAAATAACGTACAATATATTATATATATATATATTTTTTAAAAATATATATATATATATTTATAGTAAGAAAACCACTGTGAGGGACAATCAGTTGAGAAATGGCCTATAGCAGGATATGACCCTCCCCTGCTATCACGATTCGTGAGTAAAACTCTTTCTGTGTGCGAGTGAAAGAGGATGTTGCTGCAAAACAGCAGGAACACATAAATAATTATGAATTATGAATCAATTCACAATGGAAGGGAGACATCAACTAATCTAAAGATAATAACGCGGGTATACCGTTACGGGGTCATTGGGCTGAAAAAACAATTGTAGAGAGGTTTAAAAAAATAATAATAATGTTAGCGGCGAGTTGCAGGAGATATAGTACACATGTGTGTATTTACTGAGCAGTAGTAAAGCTGCCAAGGGTCAAAGTACGGACATAAAATAGGTCTGACAGCGCCGCCGATAAACTGCAGGCCCTGTCCAGTTGTGTGTGTTTGTTTATTAGCGGGGATTTGAATCTGCGCTAATGGGCTAATAGACTATACAGCCGATCCATCATCGTGATGGCTGCTCCAAACACAAAGATTAGATATAACATGTCTGTTAGCTCATATTCAGGAACTGACTTTGAAGTGCCACTGAGGTGTGAATGTTTAGACGGCTCAACATTCACACTGTTTTTTTGTTTTTTTGCTGTTCTTCTTTTTTTCAGCTCATAAGAGATGTTCCTATTTGTTGTGCAGCAGCATCCTGCATACAATTAAGAAGAAGAAGGGATGAATCAACCCTTTACCACAGTGGGGCTGTGTTTATCTCTAATGGGCAGGCTAGCTAAGTGCAATGTGTGTGAGTGAGTGTGTGTGTGTGTGTGTGTGTGTACACTGACGCCTCCATCCTCCACGCTCATCTGCCTCTGCTACCTATTAATTATCACAGAGAGCTTGTGGCAATCTATCCGTCGCCCACTCTCCCTATCTCACTCTGGAGAGGAAATAATCTCTCTCCTTGGATCTGTCTCTCTTTTGAATCAACGGAGACAGCTTTCTCTTTCATTCGAGTGACCCGACCCGACGCATCTTTCATTTCCACTCTCTCGGACCGTCATGTTTATGCAGAGGGTCTGGCAACAACCGCGCCGGCTCACTCACGTTCATAATAAAGGACGCCCTGACCCTCGCAGTCGGAGATCTTTTTTCTATTTTTTTTCTTTTGCTCTTCTTTTTCTACTCTTTTTCCTGCCTTTTCTCACAAAGGTTGAGAGGTAACCTCCGTGACTACAGGTTTACTGGCAAAGTCAGGAAGGATATACCTGAATAAACAGGCCCTGTTTGTGTATATGTGTGCTATGTGCTCGTGAGCGAGCACATAGCACACACGCTCCAGCAATAGGTAGTGTAGTTCTCTTTTTATGTGTGTTTGTGCAAATCTATACATGTGAAATGAGGCTATGTCATACACGTTTTAGGAGTGTGTGTGTTAGTGTGTGTGTGTGTGTGTGTGTGTGTGTCCGCGAGAGCTTGCATTTTAGCCAGGCCACACAGAGGCAGGACTCAGGGGAGCCATCAGGCTGAACTCGCTGTTCCCGGGACGTGCCCCGGGAAGAGACCCCGATGTCACTCGGATAAAAACAACACACACACACACACACACACACACACACCTTGTCAAACAGCCGGGGAGGATGGATGGATGGCGAGAGGGCAGGGGGAGCGATAAAAAAAAAAAGAGACAGAAAACAGAATAACGACCGCCAGACGTAGACGGATGACAAAGAGGGAGATGAATTAGATACGAACAAAAAAGAAGGAAACGAGACACACAGAGATAGGAAGAGATGGGGAAAGTAAAAAGGGAAGAGTGTGCAACCTATAGCTATATACCCTGGAAATAGCGTGTCATGACTTGGCAGAGATTCTGACGCTGTAATGTTTTATAACAATACCTCTTCTGGATTCCCAGAGCGGGGGGCTAATGGCTAACAGATCATTGCTTGAGCAGAAATCTACTCGGAGTTACTCCTCAAACCAGCCAGACAAATATGCGGGGTTTTTTTTGGTATTTTAATGTCGATCTCTTTAAATTGGACGGGGAAGAAGAAAAAGCATGTTAATTTTATTTCTTTGAGGTCACAAATGCAGCCCTCCTCCCCTCCCGTCCTAAATAATTCTGGTGTGAAGTGCCGGCCCGACGAGTACAGAGCGCAGACTTAAGTGGCAGCTGTGTTGGATAAGGCAAGCGCTCAAGATAAGTCAATAGGCTGCTGTCACTCATGCGTCTGTCTTTATCACCCATGAGCCCCGCCATAAATTTAGAGGCAACATCTGTGGAACATCCACAGATTTATGCCCGGGCCACAGAGATTTAAGAGAGACATTCAGTGGAGAAGGGGGGGGGAGGGGGGTTCAGAAGAATTCATATTATCATTAAAAGCTGGGCAGGGAGGAATGAGATGTGTTTTGTTATAACTGTGTGGACAGAAGACTCCCAATTAAATGTTAAAACCTGTGTTTGCAGCACTTGTGCTCTGCGTGAGTCTTTACCACCCATTGCATCCCAATTACAGAGACTTCCTAATGGATATCCTCTTGTCTCTGCTCTCTGATCCTCTACTGCTCCTCAGGGAGGAGGCCCTGTTTGTCTGCAAGGGCATGTTTGTGTGTGTGTGTGTGTGTGTGTGTGTGTGTGTGTGTGTGTGTGTGTGAGTGTGTTTGCTGCATTACTTTACTGTATGTATGCATTGTAATTGGATAGCACTCTATTCTACATTCCTATTATGTCCTGTACCATAATATATCATACCATAATATAACTGTATACTATACTACTATACCCTAATGTGCCAAACCATTCAATAGTATACATGATATACTGTACTATTATACACTACGACTTAATATCTCACTACTGCATTTTATTTCTTTAACTCTGCACTGCAACTTTTATTCTATTTCTTGCTTTTTGACAGTTTTTTTAATCTTTTAACGAATGCTCTTGAATCTTGTTTTCTTTTGCATGATGTTTTGATGCTTTTAAAGGTTTTTATGTGAAGCACTTTGAATTGCCTTGTTGTTGAAATGTGCTACACGAATAAACTTGCCTTGCCTTAATACACTCTATCACACTAGAATATACGGTACTATACTCAACCTTAATAAACTAGAATATACTATACTTAAAACATTATTACAATGGTATTATACATACATGTATATACATGACATTTGACCTAACCTTCTATATATATATATAGATATAGATATAAAAGTTGCATTCAAATATCTGCAGCTCGGCTTTGGTGTTTGTTTTTTTTACACAATCTTGAACTATTTTTCAATGCGAGAGTAAAGCCACTCTGGCATATGGGTTTTGAAGACGAATAAAAAAAATAAATAAAAGTATTTCTTTATTTATCCAAAGCCAGACTTTCAGTCTTGCCTTTTCAAATTTCCCCACAAGCACAAGACTGTGGAGGAAAGACTAAGGGGAGATTATTTGTAGAGAATGCACACCAGCTGGCAGCAATAGCATCAATATTGCCTCTTTTTTGTATTTGTACCCGCTATAATAAAAATGTTCTTGTTTTTGTCCCCACCCCCCCCGAGATTAAATTTGATCCACCCGGCCCTTCTTTCGCACATCATATCCATTTGATATAACGTGTTGACGCTCACTACCTCTGCACTACTGAGTCCACTTCTTTTGGTGTCGCTAAGCCGGGAGTTCCAGGAAAAGTGTCGCTTCTTCTTTTTTTTTCTCAGAGATCAAAACAACGAAGGGAAATGTTACTGCTTTGTTTGGTTCTGGGCCCGAGGATCGCATCATTAGACGCAGATGGGGGAGAAACCAGAAACGCTTTACTCGCAGTCGTAAACAAAAAATACACGCGACAACAAACGCAAATGGCCTTTGCTCGGCCTGAACTTTCATTGAGTGTTTTGACACAGGCATAAATAAAAAAGCAGCAAGGAAAAGTAGGTATTTATCAAATGTAATCCTTGTTTACGGACTTATAAAAAGGCGTGTTCAGACAATTAAACAAGACGAGAAATATTAGAGCTCCTGGATGAAACTTGCTCTTAGCACATCTTACTGGAGCATCTTGTTTTCACTCCGTGCATTTACGACCTCTTTGTATGGTGGCCCATTAAACCATAAAAAAACACAATCAGAAAAAAGGTATAATAATAAAGCTGTGTTTTAGTTCCAATGTTAAACAGAGCATATGGCCAGTAACTATCAACACAAATCAAGGAGCAAAAGAGCAGCAGTTGTTTTACGACTTGAGTGTACAGGTGAAGCACACCTGTGTGTTTTTCCAAGTAGCGATTAAAGCCCAGAGTGACCACTGCAGTTGGTTCTGCGGCGCCGTTTTATATTAATATTGTGAGAGACGTGACGGGCGTTTCATTATGTCATTATTTAACTGGACTGTAGTCACAAACGATAAAACGATGGAAAGGAGAAACGGTAGGCTGTACTAAAAATGATGCGTTTTTATTCTGTCATATGTCAATATTTTGTATAAAGAGGATAGACTTTTAAATGATTGAGAAATGACATTTAAAATTCAAAGGAGGAAAATCACGACACCGATTCACATTTTATCCCGATTCACCTTTTGCTCCACGACGTTTACAGAAATTCATCTCATTTTATTTTAATGCAAAGTCGGCGTGTATGGAATATTTATGACGTCACAATGTGCTTGTTCATGATTATTAAACGTGTAAAATCGGTGCTCTATTACAAACCAATATTTATGTGGAATCACATGAGGAAGCCACTTAAGTATAAATAAAATTAAAATGCTGACAAAGCTGTATTATGCAGATTCCTCGATTCTGTTTTTTTTTTTGCCACATTAAATTACTAAACTACAACCCATGTTTTAATTAATAAAAGCCTGTAAATTGAATCTGTGTGATACCAGTAGCGCGGCGTAGCGCGGCGTAGCCCCAGAACCAGTGGGTTACAACAGGCAACACCTGTAAACAAAGCAAGGAGAAGCTAAAACCATCGTTCAAAAACACCTTTTTCAGATACAGCGCTGTATGAAATAAATTAATACTCCAGGGAAACTAGTAATAAAACATAATATTATATATTTTAGTTTCCAACCTATCCCTGTGTGATCCTTTCCGGGGTGGCCTGTTAAGTCCGGCTCTGGCAACAGTTGAGGGGTGGGGGTGGGGGGGGTCTTGGCTGTCGAGGCCATCTTCCCATCCAGATGAATAGTGGTCGTTCCAACGAGCAGTTGCGGGACGTCTGGGCCCCCGGGGCCCCCCAGGCTCCCAGCTGCTATCTCAGCTCCACAGTCAGTCTGCTGAGTGTGAATATTCATTTAGCCGGCCAAATAATGATCGGCTTCACCAATGTTTGTGTTGCTGCCTCGGGGGCTTTTATACGGGGGCCGAGGGGAACACATGAGGTTCAGTTTATTGCCAGCAAACAATGTAACGTGTTTTTTTTGTTTTTTTAAGTATACGTCTCTTATGAGCACTATATGATAGTGTCACACACACATTGTTTCAATAACATTGTTTCAATAACATCATTAAATAACGGTACATTTTCTTTGCGTGACCCTGGGACGCGGTCGAGAAAAAAAAAAAGGAGAAAGGAAAAACACGAATCGCCGGGCGTGCCTCTCATAACCACGTTACGTGCACATTCTTCGAGCCTACATTCTCCCGAGACAAGTTTTAACCACAGAATGTCACCAAAAAAAACCCTGTGGCGGTGCTGGGAGCTGGTCTGGGGCCTGACAGGAACCAGAATAAGTAGCTCTTGGCCTTTGTGGGCCCACGTTGTTTGGCGTCATGGTCCTGCAGGCCCGGATGGCACTTGGATGTTGAACAGCCTCTCAAGTCTCTTCTCCACGAGACGCCTTTCACAGCTACGACACCGACAAATCACTATTTCCATGGCTTGAGCCGGTGGCTTGTGCCCCCCCCCCCCCCCTCATGGTATACTTATAGGAAGAGGGTTAATTCCCGGGTGTCTTTTCACCCAATGCTGTTAATAAAATTGGGACCTCTTGACTGGCCGGGAAATGGACTCTATTTTCGGGGATAGGCGTATAGGACCAGATGGTCAAATACCCACAATTTGCTTTCTTCGGCAAATTAGGTTGGATGAAGTCAAGGCAGCTGCTGGAGAACCGCGGGGGGATTAGGAGGAGGATGCTTGGAGGTTGACGTGTTCTGATTCAAACCAGGGGCGCACCGATTTTTTAAAGAAAATATAAAGAGAAATAAACGGGGGTTGACACGTTACGGTATACGTAATCCCTCGAGCAATCTCTCACCGTGTCCGATAATTCCTCTACGCGACGATTCGCAAGACAGCTCCTCGGGTCTTTGCCCCCCCCCCCCCCCCCTCCCCTTCCCCCCAATCTTTTGGATAATTCATTCTGCCTGTTTAGGTGAACATACCGCAGAGCGCAAGTGCGGTATCTCCTTTCCTTTCCGGTGGTCTCCTTCACTGTCCATCCTCGTCCCCTCTCGCTCGCTCGTGGATCCTCCAGGTGATCGAGTTTTCAGCCAAAAAGCACCTTTAAATAATTAAACACGCGGTGGGCTCGAGTTTCGCGGTTGATTCAGATTACCACGTGTATACAAACAGATGGGCGCGCGTACGAAGGCACACGTAAACTCATGCGTATTCGCTTCAGCGTAAGGTACACACACACACACACACACACACACACACACACACTTCCCAGCCACGCTCTTGGCTATGCAGCTTTGTGGGAGGCTATCTCACACCATTATCTGGCTGTATGGACCAGCTCCCTCCCTCACTATCTGCTGCACAATCAACCGCGGCTTCAAAACAACTTAATCCCTCCGACTGGCACACACCGCGCCGTGTTGTTGCTATGCCGGCTAGATGTCCTGCACCGGGGTACAATTTCACACCATTGTATCACACTGACTCCGGTAGTTATGTTTATCTTTTAAAGGTATTATGGAAATGCATTTTTTCCCCAATGAATGACCAGCAGTACTTCACTGATGATTTAAACATACTTCCTTCATGCTGTGGTCACTCTAGATTTATGGTGCAGAGCACAAGAACTGGGAGTCTTTTGTTTAACAATTTTGGTTAATGGCTCCAAAGGCTTAAGCAACGCCTTTGTATTCCTTAAACATGCATACCATGTGGGAAAATGTTTTATGGGGTGACATTTTTTCTATTTATTTTTGTTTGTATTGTTAGGGCCACTGTGGCTGTGACACTAAAAGTCCTTCTTAAGTCAAAATAAAATATATATATATTTATTTATATTTATATATATATATATGAATAAAAAAAATATATATATAAATATAAAAATATTTATATATATTAATTTTTTTATTTATATATCATTGTAGGACTATGATTATGACACATTAATTAAGATGGTTTAATCTATTATGATGCATCATATTTCATAAGATGATACATGCTTTCTATATGAAAAAAAGTGTGCATTACAATAACTGCAAAACATTGTTTCCCATATAAATATAAAGTGAATGGAATGACATAAATAAATAAAATACAGAACATAATATTTAAAATTTCTCACGTGGACATTTGAGATCTTACCCTTAAAAACCTACTGATATGGTCCCCGCTGTGCCGCACCGCAGCCCTGCTGGCATCACGGCCCTCTGCGCTGCGAGACACCGGGTGATGTCGCGCACCTGGCCGGCCTCCCGACCGCCACTGTGACACCCGATAGCGCTCGGCCCGGCCTTGGCGCTGTTCGTGGATGTTGGTACAAGTGTAATGTGACAGCTCGTTCCTTTCACATGGCATCCGTCTGATTTCGTCTCCGCACGCGCCGACGGGCTTATGCTGCTCAGTTACAGCGCTCCTGCGCTTGCCAAAGACACGGGAAACGCAGATCCATTTGGATCCCTTCTGTCAATTGAGTTGGATCAGGTGTGCATTTTGGGGATACCATGCGCGGTGGCTGTTTGATGCAGTGCGCATCGCTTTTGGAGACCCTGGCGAGAGGCCCGCGGGTCTCGTTCATCACGTTAATTCACGGAGCAAATGTCCTGAAACAGTGGACAACAATGCATCCAGCTCACAGTTTTAAAAGTCCAATGCACGCTCGTGATATTAATAACGAAGCTACAAGAGAACAAACGGTTAGTATGCAGGACGAAAAACGTATTTAAGTCTACGTGTAAAGCTCGGAACAGTTGCATGACCGCCAAGCAAACTGTATCTGCCGAAGGAGCTCCAGAACAAAACGAGGAAAACGGAACTCGAGTTGAGACCTTGTTGAAGTGTATCCACGTAAAAACTGAAACGAAGAACATGAGAACGTCTCTGAAAAGGTCCTCCGAACTTGGCTGGAGGAAAAAAAAAGTCTTTAAAACCTTTGAAGAACTGATTCTAGATCTGTGGAAATGGACTTTTTTTTTTTTTTTTACGAGGTTGTTAACATTTTCAGGCAGCAGTTGTGAAAGAATGACATCACGTGCACACACTGGCGTGTTTATTGCCATGTGAATTACCTGTTTTTCTGAGTCAATAATGCGATGGGTTCTGCGTACAACGTGTCACGGTATTATTGTCGCGCCCCCTTATCCAAAACCCATTTATTTCCCAGACCTGTGCTCACCGTTGGTTTGAGTGCTGCGATGGGTACGATGGGAGCCTCTGGGCTTCCACCACCTGCTCCATTTCTCACATTCTGTCACACCTTAGGGGACATATCTCATCCGGTCCACAACCCAATTACTCCACGACACATTTAACTGCCGTCAAGCGCTTGCACAGCGGGGGTGCAAGGGAGCCGAGCGGCTGTTGCCATGGCCACTGTCACTCAGCAGATTTCCAAGCATGGAGAGAGACAGAGAGAGAGAGCCCCTCTGATTGGTTTTTGTACTATTTTGACCAACAGAGAGAGAGATGGGCCAGCACTCACAACAATCACAGACACTGTTGTTATGCAATTGAACAACTAGAATATGCACATTTGGGAATACTGGCTGGTCTTACTCGTTCAACCGGAAGCATGTCAGCAATTAAATAACACCATGTGCTCCCTCATATGATCTGTGAAAGTATAAGTAAACCAACCAAAAGGAAGATTTTATGTGAGAACACAAACAAACAAAAACTATATTATGACTGGAGGCTAATCCTCTTTAAAAGCCTCTTTTTAAATGTGCAATGCTTTCAAGGTGGCGAGTTCGTGGTATGTATAAAAGAAAAAAACACCCGAGTTTCCCTCAGAGGCTCAGTTAGAAATGCAGAAACATGCAGAGAAGCTACAGCTACCAAAGTATAACAAGCAACAGTGAATATAGTAGAATAAATTGTATTATTTAAAAATCTAAATTTTTTTTGCAGGCGTCTGTTTGACCTAAAGGTCTATGCAATGTCGCCTGGTTCAATTTGGGCTGATAAATAAATAAATCAGAAACCATTTTTTGCCAAGTGTGTTGGTGTGGTCCATTGGTTATTGGTACGTGACAATATTCACAGTGCAACAGTACAAGACACAATAAAAAAAATAAGACCCGGTGTGCTATTGATCCGGATGTGGGTGTGGAAGAAGTTCCCGTGGAATGGTGATGAAGTCATGTGTTCCTATTCGCTGCGTCTCGGTTCGTGGTGACGGCGTCGACAACAGGAACAGGACCTGACTAACGGTCTCCTTTCCCGTGAGCGTCGTTTCCTCTGACTCAGTGCCTTTGGACCATGAGAGCAAAGAAAAAAGGGAGCACATAGATTACACATGCTAAGTCCTCCAACGTGTCTCTGCCTCCATGCGAGAACAAAGAAAACATGTTTCAATGGTGACAAAATAAATGTCTTTTTTTTTATTTTTTTTATCTCGGGACTTTTTTGTTTTTGCCATCAAAGCAGAGGAAACTCAGCGCCGCTCCATCATCGTGGAGAGCTAATGGGGAACGGAACCCGGCGCCCGGGTCCTTTAACCATCGGACTCAGAGATACTGTACATGTGTGTGTGTGTGTGTGTGTGTGTGTGTGTGTGTGTGTGTACTAATGGGGACCAGAGGTCTGGGGTCTACGTGATGCTGGCCAGAGAGACCAGACGGCCGATGACTGACCTGGAAGGAGGGGGGGGGGAGGGGGTCATTAAGGAGCTGCTCCGGCTCTAATCATAGAATAACACTCCTTCTTTTATCTACCTTCGGCTCCATCTCACCATGAGAAAAACCAAAGCGGGTGTAATCCAAGCCCCATGGTACAGAAGTTCACTGATGATCCCTTTGTAAGGAAACATCTGCAAGCCATCCACTTGGAATGAGTCTCAAAATGCAGGGAGCTCGCCCAGCAAGAGGAGGATTAATTGGATTATTTAGTAGTCATTAAGTGAATATTTATTGACGTGGCTGCAATGCATCTTCTCATAAAAGTAAAAATCCCGACCTCGCTTGCCAGGAGTTTGGGTAAAGCATCGATTTGAGTCAAAGTTTGGTGTGCAGTGTACAGTATGAGCTGGATGCATGTCTGTAAGTAAAGTAACTAAGTAAAGTAACTTTGCGTCCCCTCCGGTTGCAGCAAAACAAAGTGAGAGCGTAGCAGATTAGCACCGAGAAAGTCCACAGTACAATGAAATCCAACACACTGATGTCATAAAAAATGTTTTTAAAAAAACACACACACACACATCGGATGTGTGAACGGGCTCATTCGGGATAATTTGCTTTGACGTTTTCATTCCTAAATGGTGAGCAGATCCAACGCAGATCTTAAACCGATTAAATAGGCCCGGCGGAGGGAGCGAGGAGGGCATTAGTTAAGAAAACAAGAGGTTCGGCTTATCGGCGTCGGCGAGCCGGGGCGCTCTCTCAATTCACTCCGAATTAGCCGAGTCGTGTGCGCTGAAATAATCACCTCCTTGTTTATTTGCTCAGGCCCTCGGCGCGAGCCTTTATCTAGCTAGCGAGCAGCGTCTTGTCTTTTTAAACTCCCGTCCGGGTGATTTACCAGGAAACACAGGACCGAGGGGGGGTCACTGGGAGCCGTCTCACAAAGCCGCCGCTCGTTTTACCGTAAGCTCCGGCGCTCCAGCTGGAAGAACACGACCGCGTCGGGTAACTTGACGAGACCTACGGGGGAAGAAAAAAAAAAACTGCCTGTCAGACGAGTGTTTTTAATAGCCTTAAAACAGCGGAACGCCCCACAGAAAGTCACACCTCGGACCTCTTTACTCGGCCTTGTCGTGACAGGCAAAACGAGACAGTGATTGAAATGAAGTTATTACCCGGTGACAGTGTGTAAACTGTAGTTAAACAATAATTGGCACTGCTGTTAAACATAATAACGCTAAAGGCACGAAGACGCACGTCTCGCGTTTGACAAGCTGACACTTTGCAGCGATACATACTGTATATATAGATACGCCCCTCAATCATCATCCGTGACCAATTTCCATTAGAAATCACTCACGGGTTGCCTGCGTCTGCGAAGGGGAAACCATGAAATTGTACGCAGCATGCCTCGTCAATTTGCAGATGTGCTGACTGATTCGCTTATGGTTCCAGTGCATATATCCCGGAGACTGAACAGAGCAGATTACACGGACAATCCAGACATCAGTGCTCGGGGTTAATTGTAGTCATCACTGCATGGGAGAAAGTCTGTCACGGCACATTTAATGAAGTAAAGCGGACGGAAAATATTTTTGCGATCTATGTATAAACGAAACCAGGTTTAAAGCTCAGGAGGTGAATGTCATTTCATAATATTTATACAGTATGTTGAATGTAATAAGGCACCAAATCCCTCTGAATCCACTCACGGCCCCCGTGTTCCTCGACCCCCCCGAGCCATGAACTTTCAAGTTTGCGTGCGTATCAACATTGGCACACGAGTCTCCATTTTTAAAAAATGTTTCCCCCATTGTGGCCGAATCTGTCATTAAGAAGAGCAGAAAACAATGGCCAGAATGAGTGGTGCCACGGCGAACAGGTCCCCCGTGAATCCAAGCACAACAGTTCCACGTCACAGTGTGTCGGGGGGGGGGGGGGGGGGGGGGGGGGGGGAATGCGAGAATCATATGACGGCATTATCGCGAGCGGTGAAAGCATCCCTCCACACACACACACAATAGATTTAAATCACTTGCCCGACTTTAAAAATAGTCGGTGTGTATTGCAAAAATGATGACGTGAGAAAGCAGCCCGTGTCTCTGTGACCTCGCCGTGACCTCCCCGTGGTTGAAGGACAGATTGTGCTCTTGTGCCAGTCGCTCAAAAAATACACTTTTTTGGGGGGGGGGGGGGGGGGGGGGCGGCTCTCTCCTCAGAATATCCGTAGCAATATTCAAAGAGACTTTTATTGGCAACGGGGGGGGGGTTGTTGTTGTTTTTTTTTTCCGTGGCACGCAAAGTTTGATTGCATTCGGCCTGACATTCATCTGTGCACGACGTGTTAAAAAATCTGCACTCTGCGGTACTTCTTCCATCGGCGGCTCACAGGTGGGCCCAGGAGGCAGAACTCAGCTGTGTTTCTGCCCCTCCGGGCAGTGACTACATGGAGGCATTTTTTTTACTCCGACAGGATTTTAATTAGGAACAGCGTCTCTTTTCAGATGTAACAGATGCAGTACATTTTTTTAATGAAACTGTTTAAATTGGCGTCCAAAGGTAATAAAATCCACCCACCGAAGCACCGCTACAGTTTCACTTATTAACAAGTTAAATTTTGTTCACGTTAATCTGCACAAAAGAAGAACACATTGTGGTTTTACCAGGGGGGGGGGGGGGGTTCTGGGGCTAGGCAGGTTATGGAGGTCCCCCCTCATTCCAGTCTGCTCTCCATATTCAACTCTCGATCTTCTCATCTGACGCCCAAGCAAGAAGCAGAATAACCTAGTCATTTTAAAAGTAGCACCTTTGTGTATCACCTTTGCGTGTGCACCTTTGCGTCATCTCGCTCGTGCATCATTCGCCGCGCTCAAGAGGGGGGGGGGGGGTTTCGGCTGCACACCACAAACAACACGGCGTACGAGCCAGTGTTGTGCAAACACTGCGCTGTTGTTGCTTACCACCGCGGGGGGAGCAGATGTAGAAGTGGCAGCGGGGGACTAATACCGCGGCGTAAGAGTCAATCCCGAGTGAGCGCTAAACTCTCACCTGTCAGCGCACCACAAACACACGGCTGCACCAACAACCAGCTTTTCCACTCAATTACACCCCCGAGGAGGGGGGGGGGGGGGGGGGGGCTGTGGTGGCTGCCACTGTCAGCAACCAGTTTAATGAACCGCTACTCTGCATATTGGCCAACACGCCGCCGCTCAATGAATTTTTTAAAATGGGGCAGATGTGTATAGTCAAATATATCAGCGCCTCAAGTATTACATGGTTGGCATCCTTTTTGAGTGTGTCCTTGGAGGAGAGACATTGTGTATTCCAGCTGTGTCTGTAGATCACGACACTCCTGTCACCTGTTACTTAAGACTCTGACCACACACACATTTACGCGCACACACAAGCGTAATCACGGCAGGATTACGCCGCTCTTTTTGTAATCTCGGCCTCCGAGCGTGACTGCGTTCGCGAACGAGTAGATTGCCCTCGAGTCAGAAAGTCGTGTTCATAATAAGTGATTCATACCCATAAAAGGGAAGCGGTTAAATTCTTCTCATAAAAACACCTAATTTATTTCCATATTAAAATGACCAGAACTTCACAGGGCATCTTTAAAATGTACAATTTGCTTCTTTAGTATTACAAAAAAAGGATAAAGCACAAAGAAAGATTTACCGTGAGTTTACTCACAAGGAGTGTCGTTCATGTTGTGGGAGGAGCTTAACACTCATAAACAACAGATACACACGTACGTCATCCAGTTCGTTCCCATATCACGTGGCTGTTATTAGTCTTTTAGTATTTCTTGGGGTATTTTTGATACTGAAGAAAGTAAAAGAGAAACTACTCGGTACACCGTCTTGGGACATTTCTGCCCGCTAATACATAGAGCTTCCGTTTTTTTTACCTAGGAATATAAATCCCAGGATAATTCTTCCATGCTGCGATTTCTGGACAACCGTCAATTCATTAAAGTAGTCTTTCGTCAAACGTATTCTCTAAAAGGGAGGGGGAAAAAAGACGGCATTGCATCTGGTAGAAGTCAACATGAGGCTGCTGTTGCTGATTATGAGATGAAGAAACTTTCTGGGAGACAGATGTTTTCAGTCATCCCCTTAGTCAAGCACTGTTTTATTGGAAATTAATAGTTTCTGGGACTAGATCAAGACGAAATGGAGTTGGACTCGGCTATATAACATCATTTAAACTGTGCTGATGAAGTCACATTAGTCCCCGACAAACATGTTGTCACATTTGTTAATCAACTACAACTAATAACAACGTATCATCGTAATGGGACTTCCGCCGCTTTCTGCCTAAGCCTCCGTTAAAAAGCTAAATGAGAACAATGTGTAAACGCGTTTGATGCTCACCGCCGCGCTCTCTCTCCGTGACAAGAGAAGGGCACCGCAAGAATTGGGAAAAGTTCAGTCAAAGCACCTCACGGACGTCTCTCACGTCACACACACACATTTACGCCGAATCCTACCCCCGAAAAGGAAATTGCATGACCCTATCGACAAAAAACATCGGCCCCAGAGAGGAACTTTAATCAACTTTAAAAAAAAATTTTAAAAAACCTTGTGCGCACATTTTTTAATAACTTCAACTATACCCACAGTAATCCCCCTCCGCCCTCCAGAAAAAAAAACAATCATTTTAAACTTGGCTCGTTTTTTTGTCACGGCTTGTTTGCAAGCAGGATGCTCTCCTCGTATTGGAACACAAGTGAAGGGTGTGGACACACGTTGTCGCCGGTTTTTACGGCCCTTATCGTTACCCTGGACCCCCAAAAAAAGGCGGAGCAGCTGGCTCGGCGTGTCACAAACAGTTAGATCCCCAAAAAAAACTTTTTAAAATGCTTCCTGTGCGTTAGCCGGCATCTGTTTTCTATCTACCCGCCTCGCAAAGAAATAGGCCAACCGCGGGTAAGGAAAGTACCTGAGGAAGAAGGAGATCACACTGGGCGAGAAAAAGGCTGTTTAGTAGCTTTATGGAAGGACTAAATATGTCTCTCTTTGTGTGTGGCCTTTTTAGAAAAAGATTGCTAGTTTATTTAGATAATTAATGTGTATATATATATATATATATATCATATCATCGCCTTGGTAATCCTCTCATTCTTCGTCATCAAGTCAAAATGTCAGCTTGTCAAATACTTTGGTTTATAACTCCAGCTGATGACTTTCCCATCATCTGTATTTTCTGTTTAAAACGAGGCTCAAAGCAAAAATAAGAGAGGAGGGGGAGGGGGGGGGGGGGGGGGGGGGGGGGGGGGGGAGGATCCATCCTCGTGATTGTTGTTGACATTTCTTTTCAAACCAGCAAATGTCAGCCTCGCCCGAAAGATGGACGACGGCGTCCCCGGAGACGTGCCTGAACAACATAGGAATGAAAAATTGTATAGAGAGAGGGAGAAAAAAACAAAAAAGTGTAGCTGGATCTACGCCGAATCGAACGCCGACGTGTCAGCCGAAAAAACAGACGCGTGGTTCTCTTCCACAAGGTGTTTCAATCTCTCTCTCCGATCATGACAGATCGACCTCTCGGGGGCTTTCTACACGCAAACCACTTTTCCTTTTATTCCTCGGCTTGTTATTTAAGACACGCTATTTGACGCCTGAGTTGCTTCCGTCTCTTATTTGGCCGGATTGCTTAACAAGAGCTGAACGCGCGTCCTCGGGGCGCCTAATATTACAGCTGGGCGGGGTCACTCGGGTCGGGTTCAGGTAACACCTCCAACGCCGCCGCGGCGTGGGGGGTGTCGCCTGTCGCTTTTCGGTTTCGAGAGACGAGAAGCAGACTTTTTTTCTGACTGTCTGACCATTGAACTTAACCCAAACTACAATTTCCTACTTTACCTTAAAAGTAAGTCCTTGATCTTAAAGTAAGTGGCCTCCTACTAACCTGTACTGTACCGTGAAAACAGCTATTAAAGGCTTATGATTTCCAGACCTCAGCTTCAGTCCGAAGGATCAAATAAGGCTCTATGTCAAGGTCTATAAGCCACCTGAGCTCCTTTTTTGCAAAGCTTTCCATGTGTGAGTTCCCCCTTTTTTTTTTTTACAATGTAAAGAGCTTCAAGAGGTTGGAAAAGCAGCTCTATAAACTCACTCCCTTATTGTCTGCATATGTCGGCACCATTGTGTGTCCCCCCCCCCCAACGAGCCTTATTGTGCTGTGCCACATTTCTGGACTAATGTCTTCCACAGAAGCAGAGCCACCTGAAGAAAGTGTTTCATTCGTGCTACCACATTGTAGAGATGTGCTTACAGCCATACTGCGAAGAGACAGGAAGTGTCATAAAAAAGTGTTTGAAAGGGAAAATGTTAGTTTTTTTCGTATGAGTGTCGGTTTGAATCCGCCTCACAGGAGTTGCTGAAAAATAAGCTGAAACCCAAACCCGGCGGCGCTGCCCAAAGACGCTGAACTCTCAATCGGGCCGAGGAGCCGTTTGATGGGGCGGAACATCGTCACGCTTCACCCCCCCTCACCCCCCTTTTTGTCTTCCAGGTGTCCGCCTCCGGTTTCCACTTTCTGAGTGCAAGCTGTATTTACGATAAAAATAGTGGAACAATAAACTCTTCGCTCTGAACTGTCATCTTGTCATCACCGTCAACAGGTCGAGCTCCTCGACTCCTGCGGCGGAGGGGGGTGTACAGTACACACGCCGTGATATATGCTCAAAAAACACACACACACACACACACAATCCTGTACACAGTGTAGACGCACGCAAACACTTTTCAAGGGCAAGGAAAGATCACATTTGTTTCCACTCTTGTGTGTGTGTGTGTGTTTTTTATTCCCATTGTGTGGCGGAGAACAGTTTACGAGAGGTTTTTTGGGGGAAAATGCGCATGCCACATTTCCAATGCGTGGTTCGCTTGCAGCGCCGCGTGTACTGTAAACATAGACGTCGCAATTTCCACTTCCCCAATAAAAACAGGACCCTAAAAATATCAGTGAAATATTTGAGCCAACCCCACTCGAGGGGCAGCAATGTTGGCCCGAGAGATAATTCCTTTAATAGCCCTTCGAGTATGTGAAATATGTTGGCCTGAGATAATACATCCAAGCTGATGAATCTATTTAAATTGACGGTTCCATTGTCCGCGTTGCGTGTCGCTTTGTAGTGCGATTAAATGTCTTTCCTAGAAGTCCTTTTATTAGCGCACCTCAAAAGAGTAATGTTTTCCTTTCTGTACATTAAACGCGTCTTAAATATGATTTATATTTATCGCATGAGGCCGTTTCCAAAAAAAAAAAACAGACATCTTTTTCTCTCTCCCTAATGAGAAATCTGCATTTTTGAAAGGTTCCTCCCTTATTGCTCTTTTGGCCTGCAATGTTTTTCTCTCTCCTCCACTCAAAATCCCGATCCAGACGATCACCAGGCGAGCTGTCATTCTTTCAAAGCCTCTGGAATGTCGGTAGCCCCCCCCCCCCGATGATCTCTCACGGTAACAAAAAAATAAGAGGAAGAAATGATTGAAGGGGGGGGGGGGGGGGGGGGGGGGGGGGTGCATGGCTTGTGACTCTTTCGCCGTACACTTCGAAGGTGTGCCCTCGGATTCATTAGGCATCAGCTGTGTGAAATACCGCGACAGGAAGTGGACCCATCGCTTTGACTTTGGCTGATTGAGGACAGAGGCCGCACCATGGGACCTGCTGTCACGTACGACTTTTACCACATGCACACACACACACACACACACACACACACACACACACACACACACATACACGTACAGACATCACAAATGAAATGATGCATCACATTAATTGCGAGGCGCCCTTCATATCTTCGTTGGCATAAAGTTGAATAAAATATCAACCAAATGTTTACGCGTTGTGGCAAATACGGGTGTTTTGTATTTGGGCCGTATATATATATATATATATATATATATATATATATATATATATATATATATATATGCATTGTGTTTTGTGGCTTTATGCCAAATCATAGTTGTACATTCATGTGTATGCATGTGGACAGTTTGTAAGGTCATGTTATGTTTCCACAGTTTTTACAAAAATCAAGATTCACACTAAAAACCCTACTCCGGATTCCTGGGTCTTTATTTCATGGATCTTCGCGTCGCTCCGGTCAAGTCGAACCACGCAGCGCCGTCCGTGCACTCGATTGAAATTCTTTCCTCGGAGAGAGAAGGAAAAAAAACCGTTGAACTTCCCGAGAGAGTCCCTCGAGCGGTGTTTGAGACTCCAGATTTTTTTTAAAAAGGCAGAGATAGGGAAGACTCCGAAAAAACAAGATCGCACACGGTGGGCCTCCCCTCTCTCGTATCTAAGAAATGAGGAACGAGGAAAGCACCCCGACACCGTACGACACGATTCTCCGAAGCAGACGCGAGTCCGTGCAGGCTGGATACTGTAATGTCGAAGCTGTTGCCAAGAGAAGAGGAGAGGAAGAATATTATTATTTTACAGGTATTGTATCCCGTGATTCAGAATTATTGTTCTGTGTTAAGATTAATTAGAGAAAAAGAAGTTTGTACGACATAAAATGATGTTTAAAAAGGGATTTAAATCTTTTGAATGACGTCACCCACTGGTTTACGGACCGCTTTGAAGCCGAGAGTTCGGCCTTTTGGACGTCGCCATTTTTTTTTTTTTTTTTTTGCAACCTTGAAAATATTACAAGTTAACTTTCATGAACTGAAACGAACCGGAGGTCCCCCCCCCCCCCCCCACCCGGTGTGTGTCACAAGTATGACAATGGGACGTTTGAGGCATCACGTGTTAGTCCCACACGTGTGCTGTGACTCACATCTTTAGGAATAAATGTCCACGTTACGTTTTTTGGTTTTTTTTCCATCTCTCTTTCCTCTCATTTCCTGTCGTCTGCCTAATAAAAGGCACACAATGCCCTCAGACGTACCTTAAGATAGTACGTCTATAAATATGAGTCGACATTTCCTGTATTTTCAAAAAAGATATATATATATATATAAAATGCATTTGAGTCCGCAGTATCTTGATTTTGATCTGAGGAAATAAATATATGGACGCTCAAGTTAAAGCACAGCGTTTCATTTATTTCCAACGTTTTTTTTTTTTTAATATTCAGATTGAAAGTATAGGTCCGCTACATTACAGATGACATCACAAACCCCCCCTCCGGGCTATTTATAAGGAAACCTCCTCAGTGGCATTCATCACACATTAATTTGTCGCCAAATTACCCTAAAAAATACTCCCAAAACGTTTAGTTCCTCTACATGTTCGTTTCCCAGAACACACATTTTACCTCCGCAATCATAACTCTGACGTCATGGAACTGGTGAAATGTGTGTTTCTCACAGCTGGAACATTTCTGGGGATAATTGAGCCAATGGATCAGCATATGCAGTTTCTCTGCGCGTGAAGCAGAGAGTCGAGGCCCCGAAAGGCCGACACGCCATCCATCCATCGAAGCGGACCAACGATCGTCAAAGTTGTCATGTTTTTTGGATTTTTTTTCTTTCATGCTTTTACAGGTGAGCGGATTAGAAAACGCATTGCTCACTTGTTTCCGCGGCGCATCGCAGCGCCACGGTGCACCTCCTTGTTTTTGTTTTCAATTCCTGCAGCGACGCGAGTTGAATTGTATATAATTGACATTTGCCTTTGCCCAGATGGCGGTGTGTATGTGTGTGTGTGTGTGTGTGTGTGTTGCACGAGAGGCCATGTGTTCCACTGTATGATGTAGGGGGCTGCGTTTCTCCCACCGAATCACACTCTGGCCAATGTCACCCTTTCTGCCTCGGGGGGGAGTAAATATCCCTGGGAACCGAGCCCCTGATGAGAAAACCTCCGCAACTGAACACACACATGTACACACACACACACACACACACACACAGACCTCCCGAAAACCTTGCCACAGAGACAAAAAAAAAACACGGAAACCGCTTGCGTAAACAAGCGGCACCCATCTTGGTTTCATCATGTCAAACTCGATCGGTTTCATCCGAGACGAGTCGCAGACGACGCAAAAGCGTCAGATGCGGAGGGGTGACCACCCTGACTCCTCATTAGCGTGCGGTGGAAATCTGATCCAGAGCCAGCCCGCACAATTAGCAATCACTGCGACATTTGTTGTCGACCCACTTGGGTTTACAGCCCTCTGGGAGAAAGTATGCGTGTGTTGGTGGGAGTACGTTCACTCACAGAGAGATCATTAAGAGCACATGCCATTTACCAAACAAATGGCATCAAACCGTTGCCCATTAAAGAGAAATTACTCGAAAATGACCCTCAAGTCAATGAGGCTCATTATGTTTCCTTCAGCAGTGGGGAGTGTGGGGCCAACGGGAACCAGCCACCGTTATCAGTTACTTGTTCCCCTAATTGTGTCAGAGGAGGTCAAACAAAGGTGGACTTCTGGGGGTTGAAACACCTGCTGGACAACGACATGGACCCACGCCCGAGAGATGTGGAAGGGGCCAGAAAACAGGCCCGTTTACAAGAAAGAAGCAACTCGCACGAGGGATCCCTGTTGTTGTTGTTGTTGTTGTTGTTGATTAGAAACAGGAGGTGGTCATTGTGTGGGATTCTGTGAGTCTTTGTCGCAAACCAGACGCTCTCTCGTTTGTACTCTACATATGAATCTAAAGCCGGTTAGCTTATTAGCTTTAAGGCTAGTTCGCCCAGCTTAGAATACAGAGTTCACTGATTCAAGGCCTTGAACTCGCAGCGCCAGTGGGGACAAACAAAGGGTTTAGACAACACTTGAAGAGGCGTATGACAGGAAGAGTTCAGCGACATTATGAACACAATGACAATCCACCAAGGACACGGCGCCGCTAGAGAAGGTCGAGAAAGACGGGTTCAGGTGGATGATCCAAACGACCCTGGATTGGGAATGTCGTGCCTAACAACACCGAGAGCAGAGCGTTCTTTAACAACAATCCTGTGGTCGAGGTCAGTTTATTGTAGGTTTATACAACTATATTCTGGTTTTGAACATTTTTTGTGTCAAAGTCTTTTCCAATTGCTTAATAGAAAACGTTCATGCCTTCTGATTCCTATTATTTTTAACTGGCTCAGTTAATCAAAAGAACATTTTTATAATAAAATACTGTGATGTATTATGAAACTGCCCAAATCCAAACCAACACTGCCCAACACCACTAGACACAATGATATAATATATGATATATCGATGATATAACTTACTTACTGATCAGTAAACTTTCAGCCCAGTTGTAATCTGTACATGATTCAATCAAATATATAAATTCAGAATTTTTTTCCAGATTAAACTCAAAAAAAAAAATATATATATATATATAGTATATAAAAATAAAATGTATATCAGTGTATTCAATCTCGGTGCCGTTGCTTCAGCCGAGGGTCAATATCAACGAGTCAAACAAGCAGCAGCTGATTCACAAAAGAAAGATGTCTAAGGGTAATATAAAAACAGGGAATGTGCCAATATGTTATGATCTACACACACACACACACACACACACAAAGAAGTAGATTTTATTATTAAAAGGAGAGACAGGGTTGAGGGGCACTTTGGACAATTGAAAAGCACTCCATGGTTCCCCACATATAGATCTCACTGCCCCTCCTTAAGTGCAGCGGCGGCGAGCGACTCGGACTGCATTCTTTACAGGCACCGTACCATTAGACCGAGAGAAAGAAAAGCGAGAGGGCACGCCGTGTCACACACAAAAGTAATTGAATCGCTCCCTTTAAGCCATATTCAATTACTGCAACTCATAAATGCACTTAGCTCAGCTGTCCTGTGGGTCCACTTATCAAGTCGGAGCAGCGGTCAGGATGCTCTTAAGGAATAACAGTAGGTATAATTTAGCAATCGGGTTGTCAGTGAACAGTTATTGTCAAAATACGGGGTCTTTTTTGCATTGCTATTTGGTGAAAGGGAGGATTTGACCTTGTTCAGGCAAGGTCAGTGAAGTAAAAGTGTTTTTTTTTTGTTTTTTTAAACCAAATTATTACTCCTGCCTATTATTACATTCTCACATCTGCTCTTTCGCAGTCTGACCTTGACGTTGACATGACAGCTCCGATGCATCTCAAACCAGCTGAAGCTCTTTGTGCAGCTCGAGTACACCAGAACGTTAAAGGCTTGAGGTTAATACGTGTATATATATATATATATATATATATATATATATATATATATATATATGTGTGTGTAACTCCGTATGGTTAACGTTTTTAAAAAGTTTGTTATCATGAAACATTTACAATTGTTCCTCAAGGTAATGAGTTTAGTCTGCAGGCATTTTTATTTTTTCCTGGATTGGGAGCGTAGAAGCCGGCTTATTCGTCCGTTTCTGGAGGAAACACCGGCACACAAGTACCTAATTGTGTCTGATGGGGGGGAGGGGGGGGGGGAGGTCTGCCGAGTCTGTTTCTGAGCTCCCACCATCACTCAACTCCCTGAACGCTCTGCGCGGTGACCCAGCTGGTCTCGTCCCTGGGCCTGGATCAGAGAATACAGTAGGCTGCCTTTGAAGGGATCAAGGGAAAGACTCCTGCTGCTAAACCAACAGAGTTCAAAACCTCCGCCGGCTCGAGGTTAAAAACAGGGGGTCGATCTTGTTGTTATCTTAAATCGTAGATTTGTTTGGACTGATTTAAAGAGCTGCGGTGGCTTTCATAGATCAATGAGTATGCTGCCATTAGAACGAAAGGGCGGGCGGAGAGGCAGAGAAAGAGAGAGCAGGACAAATGAGTGCAAAGGAAAGAGAGCAACAGAGACCTCCACTTGATCGGAAACACAAGCTTATAACTGCATTTATGGAATTTAATATTTAAGACAAAATCTTAAAAATTGTCTCTTCCCACTCTAGGGGATCAGAAAAAAAACATATAAGGGGAACGAACCAGCGGGGCAGACAGCAGAGGGATGAGAATAGGACACCAGTGTCCTGTTTACCAGGTGAAGACGGACTTTGATGAAGAGGAAGTCTCAGCTGAGTCTTAAATGAGTCACTATAATGAGAGAAAGACTGGAAGATGGGGGGCAATATTTCTGTATTACCATTGACTTTGCCTGTTATCATTATAAGAAAGACAAACAAACAAAATATGGGAATAAAAACCCGAGCTCAGCCCCACCTTTATTCATTTCACATTGAATCTGAATTTTTTTACGCAAATTAGGGTCCAGATTGGAAATATGCTCATCTGCTGTTGATTCTGAGACTCCTGTGTTAGTCGACTAACAATTTCTTTGGTCGAGGAATGATTAATAAGTAGTATGACGGTGAAAAATGGAAGATCAAACATGTTAGGCCCATCATCTTATACTTGTTCATATTTTTAAATGAGAATAAGTGTAAAGATGTGCTCATTTGCCTGGAAAGTAAAGCATAGTAAGCTAGTAAATATTATGTTATATACTCAGACACTTGAAAGCCATCTAAAATCCTTTTATCTAAACACGTTCCATTTGTTTCAACAGTTTCAATACTGTGAAGGATGAATGAAAAAAAAAAAAAAGTCCTGCGTCTAATGTCGGGCCTTGGAAGGAGTGCGAGGGAGGCAACAACCCCTCCAAAGATCAATGAGCGGCAGCAGAGGAAGAGGAGGAGTTCAAGTCGACCAATCACAGCGGGCCTTGGGGAGCAGCATCTGACGCAAACCAGGAAGCCACCTGATGTGAGAGGGGTCAGATAAACGCAACAGAAGTGACGGTCACACGGGACAGGTGCTTCCTTGATGATACACACACACACACACACACACACACACACACACACACACACACATGCACACACGCACACACACACACATGCAAACTATATTAGATCTGTTGCTCATCTCCTCCGTCAGCTGTGTCAGAGGCTTTCCCAGACATCCAGCCCACGCGCATACACACACACACACACACACACACACACACACACACATACACACACACACACACACACACACACACACACACACACACGCATCCTCAGACAGCAGGGTTGGGAGGCCAAGGAGGACGGAGGACAGGGCACGCACGCAGACAACAGGCAGGAAACTCTAGAGAGCAGCCGCGGCTATTTTCTCTCCTCCTCCTCCGATGCTCTCGGTTTCCATTTCGGACAAAACAGGTCGGGGAGGAGGAGAAGAAGGAAAAAAAAAAAAAAGAAGAAAAAAAAACTGGAGCGCTATTAAAAAGTCAAATAAACCTTGGAAGAAAGTATTAAAAGGAAACGGAGCACCCGAAATAGGAACGTCTCCTGTCCTGTTGCGTATGAGAGGGATTTGGATGGCTCGTCCTTCCTCTCGTGTTTCCTTTCTCGCGGATCGACAGGAAAGCGTACATCGAATGCAGAGTTACTCCAGACACGCCGCTCCGTGTATCGACCGCAATGAAAAAGGCGATTGAAGTGCGATCGGGCCCGGGAGGAATGCGGCGTCCACACGTGCATTAATAAAACAATGGGACCGTCACGGCCTGCTGGAAAGGGGGTCGTGAGAGGGGACGGTCGGGTTTATGGACGAGAATAGGTAGAGGGAGGGAGGAGGGGAGGAGGGGTAGTCTGAGTCAGTGGCGAGGAGGCGCACGTATGCAATCCTGCAACCCTTGTTAAAAAACACACACACACACACACACACACACACATTTGGAACCTATTAAACGTCTGACCTCAGGCGGGCTGCAACCAAAGACGAGTAACTGACCTAAAAACTGGGCCACACGCCTTCCTGGCTCCACAAAAAAACTCTGAGGGAGGAAAAAAAAAGAAAAGAAAAACATGTAATTTACCAAATCATAGGAAATCAGTAATTACATACATGATAACCGAAGTGCCATCCTTTTTTTGTTAGTGTGTCATCCCGCGATTTCCTGACGGAAATAGGGCTCGGTTTAGTTTTTTTTTCCAAGATATGATTACAGCCACTGGTTTGGCTCTGCGGGGGACTTTTTATGGGGCAAAATGGGTTTTGGCCACAAGTCAAAGAGCAGAAGATGCTCTTGGAAAGCTCCATTTAAAAATGTCCTCTTCCACGAACCCACGCATGCACAAACTCTCCACATGCTCTTTGAATATATACACAGATTAATCTTTATGAGAATGTGGGTGACAGGAAAACATGAAAAACTCATGAGCCCAGGGAGCAGCAATCTTTTTTTTTTTTTTTTTATGACAGGAATGTTTCAGTGTTTTTACAACAAAACAGATTATGCTGAGACCCAGGAGGAGGAGGGGTGTGTGTGTGTGTGTGTGTGTGTGTGTGTGGGGGGGGGGGGGGATCTAACAGCCGGCTGCTGAGGCCCACTTAGAATGATATAACGTCAGTCTGCCGTTTGTTTGTCAGCCTCAGTTGGGCACAGTGGGATTTTTGTTTCAACCTTTGTTTGTTTTCAATGGCCCATACACAGTCTCTCTATAAACCAACTCTCTCTCTCTCTGTTCACTTGTTCTGTGGCCCCGCGTATACCCGCTTGCATCTCGTACCCACGGGAAAAAAAAAAAACGCGCTCTGGGATTGTTTTGAGCCGTCTGGCGGAGGAAGGAAAGCGGTGTGAGAAAGTGGCTGTTTTTTTTTGTAGCGGACAGGAATTGGCCTCGCGGCGCACGGTTCCTCTCCTCGCAGCGGGAACAATGCCGTGGCGTCACACCCCTGCGCTGACCCTCGCCGTTTCACATGGAAAAAAAAAAAAAAAAAAAAGGTTCCCAGAATTCCGCTCTCAGGCTTGGAGGTATCAGGCCACGAGCGGAGAGAGAGAGAGGAGAGAGGTGAAGGTAATAGGGGAGAGGAAACCTACGCTAACGGGAGCATTTGTAGCCACGGCGATCCCAGCATACCGCCTTTGAAGCCGTTTAGCTCGATGGCGGAAAGCGAGGCGTGGTTATAAATCACATCTATAGCTGGGAGTGCAGACTCTCTCAAGGTAACCGTCGTGAAAAAAAAAAAAAACACACACACACACACAGCTTCAACTTCTTGCATTGTCACAGCCCCCTTTTGCTCATTACCACATTGTTGCCCCTTCCCCGCTCTTTGTATAAAAACTAATCAGACTAATCGGCCGATGCAATAGAAGATGTGATGTTGGCACGCAAAAGCCCTCACTTCCCCTAAAGTGGCCTAAGAGAGCCACGGTGAGGGGAAGTGAAGCTGAAAGAGCCTCAGCTAAGTAGTGAGCCGCCCTCCCGCTGGTGTGGATGTTGGGCTCTGGGAGCCGCTAATGAGGTCGACATGGGCCGGCCGCAGTAGGGGAGGGACCTGGGTGGGCTCCTGGCGAGCTATTAGCTGTTCAGAAAGCCAGGTTTTTAAAAAAAAAATAGGTTTGGCCACTGGTTTTCCTCGCCGTCAAATTTCTTTGAAAGAGGAAAAACCAAAGCAAAAAATCACAGCTAGCAGATGTTTTTCACTGCAATCGCGAGAACTTCATGAGAAGCCGATTATGGGGAATTCACATCCCCATAAAAAGGTTCAATCGATTATGACATCTGCGTGCATGGATCCCTTATCTCCTTGAAAACCAATTCAACTCTTGGGGTGGCGGTCGTCACTGGAAAAGATACGCTTCAGAGGCAGACAACGAAACACGCTACGTATGTGAGGCGAGTGTGTGAGAGGTGTGACTTGGTATTTTGATTTGTTGTGAGTTCAATCGTTAAATTCAAGGATGACTGATCCTCAAAGGGCAGTTCTGCTGACGTGATGAAAGAAATAGCAGACCAAAACAAAAACAAAAAAGAGATCTTGCATAAGCTCAGTTGGAAAAATAAATAAAATAAAAAAAGCTGCACATCTCGACTTTATTTATTTATTTTTTTCATAGTAGTTGGTAGCACAGCGCCCCCGGCGTGGGTGGCACCGTGGCAGCGAACAGTCTCCACCCAGCGCGGGTTGACTCACAGGCTGTCAGAATGGACTGCCAAACTTTTAGCTCATTACCTCATCCGCTCTCATCGGCTCCTTCACAACATTCGAAATCTCTTGTCTTCTTATCCGATTATTGAAATGGGATACTTGTTAATTCAGCATTGATTCTGTCTTGGTCATTAGAGCTAAATTCATCTGTCATAACTTGCTTTATTGTTTTTAAGGCCCAGTGTGTAGGATTTAGAACGTTTTATTAGCGGAAATGTTCCGTGTTTAATCATCTGAAACTAAATAAATCGCGTTTTTGTGACTTTTAAATGAGCAATCAATATCACGCAGTGCGCCGCAGTGTCAGCATGGTGAGATCATGGTGACAGCTCAGATCTTTTTTTACGATGTAAAAAGTAATACTACTGTGTACAAATATTCTGTTACACGTAAAAGTCCTGCATTTAAAACATAATTTAATGTAAACATCATCAAAAATCTTGTAATTTATTACAGCCATACGCAAAACTAAATGCCAAATCAACAAGTAGTGAGACCCGGGACGTGAAAGGTTAACAAGTAATCAAACAAGAATTAATTTAGCTTTTGTTGACCCCCCCCCAGTCTTTATGCTAAGCTAACCAGCTCCATTAGGTAAATAAAGACAGTCAGGGCCAAAAGTGCCACATTATATTTCTCTTAGGATTGACGGCGGGCTGTATGCTCGTTCCCTGACACACTTGTGCTGTAAGTGCACCTCCCTCCACATTTTTGGGGAATGCTCAAACGGATTCCAAACTCTAAAAAGATGACCGACCCCCCCCCCGTAAGAAAAATAATGTGTACAACCCTGGTTTTGAAACGGCTAGCAGGTTTTGCTTATGCACGGTGTTCAACTTGTATCTGAGACGTATGTAAAAAAAAAATAAAACATAAACGTATGTCATCACCAAAGGAGGATGTGGTCAAAGGTCTCTAAACTGTTTTAAAGTGTGCTAAGTAGACAAGCTAGGTGTTTATACGTTGTAGTTTACGAGAGGGATGCAGACACGAGCCAGAGACATCAGACATGTTGCTCTGACACGTTCTCTTAAAATGTGACGACTGACGAATGGTGCAAAAGGTGTTAATGTCAATGTCTTCTGATCCATTGTGAAAGAGTGTTGGGATCCACTGTGCACGTGTAAAATCAGATCATATCCCCTGAATATGAGCTCTTCCTCCCACGACTCTTCTTTAATATGCAAAAAGAAAAAAACGACAGTCGACTTATAAAAGTTCAAACGTTTAGGGATGGCTTCACACTCCCGACTTTAAATATAGCTTACCTTGGTTCCCACACCGTAAACAACCTTGTGATGTCAGCGATGATCCCGGGGCCAGGATGAGGACAATAAACAGGAAGTGGCTCAGCCCGGCAAGCTGCATCCCATAATAATCAAGACAAAAACACAGACAAACAATCCCAAATCACATGCGAGACACAAAGTGACAGATAACGCAGACAAGCGAGGCCCCGAGTCTCTTACAAACTTTTTAACACAGAAAGCCTCGCAGTCCGGAGAAGAGGCCATCAAATGCACCCATTTACCAAATCAAAGACTCGTGCACCCAAACAATCCAGTAAACAGAGAATCAGAAACGGAGAAAGAAAAAAAAAACCCGACTGGAGTAGAAGGCGTAACCGGACAGCGGGACAAACATCGTGTCAGCATCGCCATATTTCATGTTGGACTTGAAAGAGCGATACTTGGATTACCGATGTATTAAAACGGGGGTTTTCAAGGTTTATGGCGAGCTAAGGACGGCACTTCGTCCACGACGAAGCCCTCGCCTTGTAAACAGCCGGAGCCAATGTTTCTGTGCGCTACAAACACGCAGAGACAGCAGCATACGGCGACCGGAGATAAACCATCTGCACACTCGCAAAAAAAATATAAAAATAAAAACAAAATACGCAATAAGTAAATTTGGGGATTGCTGGAGGCAATCAGGTGACTAATTAGCGGCAAACTGTAAAAGTGTGGAAACTTCTTAGAGCAATTCATGGTCCCCAGATGGTTGACTCCGAATGACTTTGGTGACCTCCCCCCCCCCCCCCCCCCCCCCCCCCCCCCCCCCCCCCCCCCCCCCCCCCCCCCCCCCCCCCCTGGTTCTTTATTCCCGAACCTCAGAAGGTGAACTTGGCGAACGTTTCACCTGCTCAGCGTCATCGCGGGGGTCGATAGCATGCTCATGAATTCAATCTAAAAGGAAAGCTGCTTCGTATTTAAACAACTTCTAGTCTGAGTCATAAAACAAGATAAGGACATTCGAGGAAAGAAGAAAAGAAAAAAAATAGAATAAACAGACGTAAATATCGGAGATGTGTGTGTCTATCGTGAAGGGGAAAATGATTTGTTTCTTTTTCTTTTCTCAAATCTCTACGCCCGACTCCGGTCATTACGCTCGACTTGAGTCTGGAGTCGACTCGCGATCCTTCCTTCATCTCGCTGAGCCTGTGCTGTTAATCCTGTTCCTTCCCAACTCCAACTCCTGACCCCAGTCGGGGGGGTGGGTGGGTGTGTGTGTGTGTGTGTGGGGGGGGGGGGGGGGGGGGGGACTTGAAAGGCAACCTCGGTGACTGTACTTCACACCTATTTCTCTGCCTTCACACATAACAGTGCTTACACACATGGATGCACACACGTACTTTGTCTCCCTTCTCACACACACACACACACACACACACACACACACACACACACACACACACACACACACACACACACACACACACACACACACAGACAAACACGCAGCTGCCTGGACGCTGAAGATAAGGAGCTGGAGCTGTGAGAGAGAAAGGAGGGGGGGGGGGGAGTATGTGTGTGTGTGCATGTTTGTGTCTGTTTGTGTGTGTTTTGGTGGAGGGGGAGGGGGGAGGGGGGGGACTACTCTACAGGACGTCCTGAGCATGGCGAGCTTTTCAAACGGGGGGGGCGAGCTGCTCATCACGTTTAGACATCATGCAACACAAATGATCAGAAAAAGCCCCGAAGGGCCAAACGTATAAACAGCTGATGAGCAAACGAACGCTCCATCCGTCAACAAAAAAAAAAAAAAGGACGTTAAAAAAAAATCGGCGCGTTAACGACGAGGGCATCGTGACAGTTAAATCTTCATCTGGCAGACGGTTTATGTTAATGAGGGGTAAATACACTAAAGATGCTTTAACCGCGACCAGTGGTTGGAAAAACAGCAGCAGCCGCTAAACAGCGTTGTTAGCAGCAGGCGTACGCAGATGGAGCGGCCTCTCCATTTCCCTAACGACTGCACCATAGGAAGAGAAGCAAGGTCTTCTCAGCATTGATTTCCCTCCTGGGTCCATGCTGTGTTTGTGTGGTTTGTGTGTGTGTGTGTGTGTGTGTGTGAAGGAGGTCTCAGCAGCAGCAGCTATCCTAATGGGATGTGTTGTATACAAGGGGGGGGGGGGGGAAAACAACAGTGTAACCAAAGGGAAGAGCAGAGGGAAAACAAGGACCCCTCCCTGTCCGCGTACGGGACAAACATGTTCGACACACACACACACACACACACCTCCTCGGTGTCCTTTCAGGCTGATCTGGAAGAGAGCCAAGTTCCTTTTAAAACACCTTTCTCTCCGTGCGCTTCGTCGGCCACGTCTCATATTTGAAGAATATGTTTTGATGTTTAGATCAGACGCAGCTCGGCCCGAGCTTTAAGTTTCAAATCGGGAGGAAGATGGGGCGGGGCCACGTCTATCTTTGTGCACACTCGCTTTTCATCTTGTTTTATTGGCCAACACGCCCTGTGGACCTGAGAGAACAGGCCTGGGGTTTGGAGCTGGCAACCCCGCTGGAGCAGGTGCAGCCAGAACGGGAGATAAGGGGAACACGCTGACAGCTTCGCCGATCAACTTAAAAACACTGATTGAGACGATTGATGCGAGGCTCCTTTTTTTGGCTGAGGGGGAGGACACTGCTGCATTACACAACCCCCCCCCCCCCCCCCCCTCCCTGTGTGGGCGTGGGTGGCCCTGTTTCTGTGGGATTAGAGGTGGGGAGGGTAAAATGGTGTGTGCGTGCGTGCGTGTGTGTGTGTGTATGTGTCGGCTCTAGGGCCAGGGCTCCTGTGCGACATCGTGGAAAATCCTCCTCAGCGGTTTCCTGCGGGTCTCCATTATCAGGCCTCGTTGATAGACCAGCTTTTCCCCCCTACTTCCTGCCTCGTTTCCTCCCCTTCCACCTCGCTTCCCCTCCCACACTCTTCTCAATCACATGAATCACCGCTGCCACAGAGAGGGCGCGGGGACTGGCAGCGGCTATAAACTACACTCCTAACTTTGCTGATAGTCAAATAACCGTCCAATGAGCTCATTTCTTCCCCTCCAAAGTCACATAAAGCAACGCCGGTGAGACGCATGCAGCGGCGCGTCACTCAGGGTTGTATTTCATTATCCTGCTGCGTTCACTTAGAGTACTATAAGACAAATGCTGAGTCACTTGAACAAGAGGTACCCCCTCCCTCCCTGTTGCCAGTCAGGATGGAGCTTGTCCTAGGCACGCTCTAACAACTTGTTTCTCACATCAGACACAAAAGAGAGGCAGCTCGGCATGATGTACCACTTGAGTTTGAGTGATGGCGCCGTTCATCTTGCCCCTGGATATGTCGACACTACTTCAAGGAGTGTCCTCGCAATTTGAAAATGTCTTCTGGTCATGCGGAGTTCAAGGTGAACGTGACTAAGAACAGATCATTTTTAGAGTTGAGGGTATTTTAAAACACAAAAGCTTTCGGGGGTCGTGCTCTGATTCACATGACACTTGGCAACCCGTGTTTGTTGCCAGGACAACGTCAACAAACACGGTCCTCTACCTGATAATGATGGGGGGGGGGGGGGATGTCTTGAAAGATGTCTGCAGGTCAATAAACACACACACAAAGAGGTGAAACGAGAGTGAGCTTCAAATCCTTAGAAAGCTTGCATTCATTTCAGAGTACGAGGGGAAGAAAAATAAGACAAGCGAGAAGGAACAGAGAGTGAGAGAACATGTAGGTTGGAGGGACATGACTAATCTTGCTCTCTTGCATTAAAAAAAAGTCTCTCTTTCTTTCCTTCAATCATGCACAGACGCAGAGAATTGACCTGATGGCAGCGATCGTCGTGCCTTCCAGGGAAGGTAGGACTGTTGTTCGCTACAGGACGTGGCACAGAGCATGTGTGAGGAGCCTGATAGAGAGGCAGAGGCCAATGAGAAAAGGAAAGAAAATAAAGAGAGAGAGAGGAAAGGGAAGCACTTAGGTGTGCTTGATATCCTATCAGCGCCCCCCCCCCCGCCAACAAATACCCATCCTGGGCATGGAAAAACACCATGAATGGGACCCGCTGCTCGGTTCAAATGAGCTCGCGGCGGGGCCGAGCACCTTTTTTATTGGGGGGGGGGGGGGGGAGGCTGCGGACGGGAGCGGAGATCAAATGGTGGACGGATAAAAGCTATAAAAATAAATTAATTTTAAAAAAACAATACCCAGTTTCCCCCGTGTGCGCGAGAGCCGCTGCACACAAGTTCCTTTTTTTTTTTTGTTCTTGAAAATGCTCCTCAGATGTCTGACGCGAGACCAAGAGAGGGGGAGGGGCGTGCGGGCGTGCGGAGACAAAACAAACGGCAATTAAGGTAGTTTGTGACTCCGTTTGAAAAGGCCTCAAGATCCATCCTCTAGGAAACATCTGCCATATTGATGTACGAGGCCGGGAAAAGACAAATTCCTTTCCAACCCCAGTAAAACAAAACCTTGCGAGTTGCCTATCTGTGCATTTCCAAACCTGAAGCTGTAACGCGAGCCCTCCTGCATGCAATACAATACAATAAATCCCAGACAGGTCTGTTTTTTTGCTACACTCACAATATATATATATATATATATATATCTCATAAACATTTATAATCTAAACACAGATAACGCCCCAATCACTTTGCTGGAAATTCCAGACAACCATCCAATGAGACAAGAGGATAAGAGCATATATTTTGAAGCAGAAAGCTCTCGCCTGTCTTATGAAGAGACTTTTTATTTTATTTTGTTATAATCCCCAGCAAATAGTACGGCGTCTATCTTGCATCTAGATATAACCGGAATAAAAAAAGACTTCAGGCATCTCAGCCGTCGGCCCGAATAACCCTGAAGGTCCCTGAGAGGAAGCAGACAAAGAGCAAAACTCCAAGATTTACTGTGAGAGATGGAGGGGAAAGATACAAACAATAGCTTTACAAATGTGCTGTGCACTTTTTACTGAACGCCAGAGGAAAGTAAAAGCAGGGAAACACCACTGTGTTGTTTATCTCGCAAGTCCTCGGGGGGGGGGGGGAAACATTCTCCTCGGGAGTGCAGGAGGGACTCATCAATCTTTAAAATCGGATATATTAGGCTGCATAAAACACTCGAGTGCTGCCTGGAGAAATGAGAAGATAAATGGGAGAACCCCACAGAGAAACATGTCTGACGTGGTGCTTTCATGTGCATGTCGGTGTGTTTACACTCCACAATAAACTACACGGCTTGGCCACGCAGCTAAAAACTGCAGACAGAGGAGAAATCCAATATGGCGACGGTTTGAGTGGCTTGTTGTGCAACAAACAGAGGAGCAGGCTGTGCCTTTGTTTTTTATGTCAACACTGAGCTGTTCAACCAGAGACACACACACACGCCTCTGTCCCCTTTGACCTACTACCGTATGTCACCTTTGACTCTTGTAGGAATAACTTTCTTGCTGGAAGTGTAATGAGAAGATTGATGCCACTCTCATATCTGTCCGGTTAATATGAAGCTAGCACCTGCAACCGGCTAACGTAGCTTAGCACAGAGACTAAAAACGTAGAAATGACTAGCCCTTAAAAGTTAATCTTTAAAGTGCACATACTTCTTTATAAATACTTGTAGCTTTTGTACGTTAAACAATAGCGATATGTGTTATCGACTTGCTGGTCGTAGTTTTTTTTTTTACCTTTGGACAGAGCCAGGTTAGACGTCTGTATGCTAAGCTCCGCTAACTAGCTGCTGGATGTAGCTTCATACTTACTATACAGGCACACAGTTGCTATTCTTCCCTCACTCACAAAACGGTGAACAAGTTTGCCAAATTGTATTTTAAATGTGATTAAAATGAGCAAATATGTTTTTTCAGCTACAAAGAAAATTTAAAAAAACAGATAGCAATCTTATACATTTTAAATACCCGATAATATAGATGTTAAATGAATTAGTTAAAACAAGAAGAAAAAAATTGGATTAACCGTGACCAAGAAACTAATATTTTGACTACGGAGCCGTTCGCATGCCGGGTTGCACCCTGAAATCCATTGTGGCTAATATAGACGCGTGAAAGGCACGCTCAAAAGCAAAAGCAACGCTGTCTCAGTGTGACGAGGAACAACCAATTATACCTGGCAGTATAAGTAAATATGAGTAGAAGTAGATCCCTAAACTTTATTACGATCTGTCTAACTCACTGCCTCACCTGCTTCATCCTTTATGTCCGATGACATCACAACATCCGGTTGAAAGGTCAGCCCAACGGACGCAGACGACTCGAGCACAAAATCTACTGTGAGGGATTAAAAGTGCTATAAAGCCATTTATCTTTTAGAGGCTCGCTACTAAATAACCACTACCGTCAGCGCGGTGGCGCGCGGGTTGTGTAGTTAGCGTCAGGCGAGACAGAAACGCAGCCCTTTGGAGCCTTGGATAAAAAGATGAAATTGGCACATGAACTTTAAAAGCAACATGTGAAAATCCCTTAATAATTTAGTTGAGGAGCGAACGAGCCTACACTTTTATGTACTTCTCCATTTGTAACATTTCTCTTCAGGTTTATTTCCCTGACACTCAAATACAAACTCAGTTGCCCTTTGTCCTGTGTTGTGTTCGACATGAGTCACGTATTACTCTCTCGGGATATGAAATAGGAAAAATGTATCATGCTTTGCTTCTGTGCGGTGAAACGGACACTGAAGAGCCTCAAGAATCCCGGCAAGCTCACGGTTTTGGATCGGAAAATGTTGTTTCTGTGCAACACTCGAGTCCTTCAAGTGTTGCACAAGCACATCAAGCAATCAAGGCCCCAAGGTCGCTCTTCAACGGCTGGATGAAATATTTCAAATCAAATATGGACACCTTTCCAAGTGGAAGAAAATCACAAAATAATCCAACAAGCTTTTTTTGGTGTTCTGTGACCTTGCAGCCAAACGTAGATGTTCACCCCCTTGTTAAAAGTAAAAATGAAAGCATCGACGGATAAGACGCCAGTCCAATCAGGAACCCTGTTCCAAAGTACTCAAGCAAGATTCGTGTTGCAGCAACGTGTATGTGTGTGTGCGCGTGTGTGTGTGTGTGTGTGTGCGTGTGTGATCGCGTGGCAACCGAAAAAGGCAACAATGCAGCATGTTGTTTATGTGACGCTTATTGCTTGACATGCAACCACAGGAAATTCACTTTGATCATATAGATGCAAACACCGCGTTGATATGCGATTTATGTTTTCCTCTCTTGCAGCTCGTTTACAGAAAAGCGGGTTTATTTACAGGGGGGGAAAAGACGCAGAGCGTCTGGGATGTATACGGTTAGATCAGAAGCCAGACTCAGACAACAAGATCCATCTGTCTCTTCCTTGCTGAGAGGAGCGTGCAGGGCGTAGAGTGTGTGCACACACACACACACACACACACACACACACACACCTCCCATCACCAGCTGGATCGGAGAAAGCGGTTCACTTTGGGAACAGTTGACGCGCTGATCTCTTTAATGGTTACATCCTCCACACCCGAGACACCACACACGCTTCAATCAGTTTAAACTCGACCGACTGAAAATAAAGAAATACATATTGCGCAACATTCCTTCCCCTAGATTCACACACGCACACAGCCCCCCCCCCCCTCCCCCCCTTTGCTCTCACACACACATGTACACACTATCCTGTTAACCACCCCCACTTCCATGCAATCAGAGGCTCAGAATAGGAAGGAGGGAGAGGAAGCGGCCCTGCATTCACAGGCTGGGAACAAGGAGAAGGAAAAACAGCCGGAACCTGGAATTTACGGAGGAAAAAACAACGGCCGTCCAAAAATAACCTCAGGACCATCTCCGCAGATAAACAGAAACATCATTACTCTCATCTCCTCGCTCGGGACGGTTTTCCTTCCACACTTCCCCTCGATCTCAACTCGACGTCGGAGCGGCGCAGCCGTTTGATACGCGTTCGCCCGAGTCGCTCCTCTCTCACACATGTCAGGAAAGCCACGCAGAAGGTCTCAACCTAATTAGGGCCCGAGCTAATCAGCGCTAAGTGGAGCCGCTGAGTCCTTCAACGGCAGACCAGAAACCCCTTATAGCGGAGGGTCTCCCTGCTGCTGGGGGATGAGTCCAGCCTCTTCATCGTCTTGCTTCTTTACTTTCCATTCTCAGTTCACTTCCTCAAGAGTTGCATCTGCACCACGGTCACGGAAGCTGTGATCTGATGCTCCTGCCGCACGCGAAACGGATGAAAGGCTGGGACATCAATTGTGATCCAACAAATCCACAGGAGGTTCATGTGAGCTTTCCATAAAGATCTGCTCCATACGGCAGATAGAAGCTCGCCAGGTTGTCAGTTTAAGAAGAGACGGCACCGTGACAGAGCTCTTCCTGTGGCTAAGAGGTGGTGTTCACTGACCCCCGAGGTCATTTCCTCTGACCTCTTCTTCCTAATTGATTCAATTTCCAAGCCATTGGTCTCCTATTAGGATGTTCTAACAGACCCATATCCCTCCTCTATAACATCTCCTTCCGTTGTCTCCAAAAACAAAAAAAAAGGGACACAATCTTTACTCTGTTACTAAACGTAGTCGTCCTAATCACACGCGATGTCCGTTAAGTGCACAACTCCGTCCCCGCACCGCACATTTGTTCCAGACTCGAAGAAAGAAAAACAAGAACAAAATGCCAATAACCTTTAAATGACATAATGAACCTTTCAGTGACATCGTGGCGTCATCTGCTCAAGTCAAGCGGAGCGCTGTCGATGTGGGTCGTCTACAAGTGGGGGGGGAAAAGAGAAAGAGAACGCGTCGCGATTGAGTCATCTCCAGTTCACCTGAGCTAAACGACGTCCGCAGTTACAGCCGCTGTGTGTTTACACCTGAACGTCACATGAGGCTCTTCTTTTACTGCTTTACTGCCTCAACTTCATTACAGTTGCATAACAAAATGAATGTGCTTTAGGCCACAAGTGATTTATAGCCTGTAATATTAGTTGTGTCCTGATCAGCATTACATTACATTACATTACATGTCATTTAGCTGACGCTTTTATCCAAAGCAACTTACAATAAGTGCATTAAACCATGAGTACAAACTCAGAACAACAAGAATCAAGCAAGTACAATTTCTTCAATAACGTTAAACTACAAAGTGCTATCAGTAAGAGCCATTTAAGTGCTACTAAAGTGTTAAACTACAAAGTGCTATCAGCAAGAGCCATTTAAGTGTTACCAAAGTGCAAGCCGGGTACGATAGCGGCACGCGCCTCTGCACCGACGTGCCCACGCGGACGCCATTTAGCACATCGCACACTTGCGTCACGTCGACGGTGACGATTTATTTTCCTGATTGGCGGAGATCCCACGTCTTCGAGACACGGGCGCACTGTTTTTGATCCGAGCAGGTCGGTTTTTTTCCACGATGAAGATACTGGAAGAGATGCGTAAAGGAGACGCGTCAGATGGTTGTTAATATCCATAAACAACCCGTTTCTGTGTGCATGTAAACACAGTACGACATCAGGGGAATTAAACTATGAGGACGCCAGATAGGTCCCCCTCTGTTTTTTTCTCATGCGTGTTTATTCGTTCGCTTACTTCAATACTGACAAAACCTCTCGTGGAGATGGTGCGTCCATCGCCGCTGCACTTACACAATAAGGCCGGAGGCGACACGCGAGACGGTTTTGCATTTTTGTATTTTTTTATTTGGACGCATGATGAATTTCATCATCCCCGAATAGCGTAAAACGTCACGAGTAGCTCATATAACATCACCGCCGTGTGAGGTTTCATTCTGTGGTTTTTAAATCAGTTCTTTTCAGCTGCATCAGCAAAAACCTACAGACCACACAGTTGCCAAAAGATAAACAACCATTTCAATTAGCTTGTTAGCTTTTTCTCTCCTACACTGGTGGCACTCGGAAGAATTTATTCTTCTTTCTTTTTCTTTTTTTTTTTAAATGGCGATTGAGGGGACGCTTTTACAGAATAACAAACTCTCATGTTTCCGTAGATACAAACATGTGCAGGATTGTTAATTAACATTAAGTTAACAAACATTAACAAACATTCGCAGGATTGTTAGTGACCAAGAAATAAATCAAAAAAAATCTCTCGGCGAGTAAGCCCACGACCGGTTGCTGATGCGGCGCTTCCTCTGATTGGGCTGTCCCGCCCTCGCTCGCCCTCGCTCGCCCTCACTAAGTGTCTTCATCTGCAGCACTTTTGTGTTTATTAGTTTTGGTGTTCGACATTTTCCCAACGCAACGTCTTATTCAAACAAGCCTGCTCCGAGCACGCTGCTTTAATCACAAACTCCTCTCTTTAGGGTAAATACGAGTGGACGGCCTGTCAGATAGGCATTTTACAAAACTAAGTTTGTGGTGGAGGGGTACGGCATTTGAGACGTTTATGTGCACACGTCCATGTGTGTGTGTGTGTGTGTGTGTTGGCCCCACTGGGTGCGTTATTACAAAGAGCCAATAGGAGCGAAGGACCACACTCTAGCACATCCTGTTTGACTTGACCTCGGAGGATATTCTCCTTTCCCAAGCAAACAAACCGCCGGGCTTTTGGATCGTACCAACGTCGGAGGGGAAGGGAGGGGACGGGAGCCGGGGGATGTCTCTGGTGGGGAATCAGTGGGTCAGTTTTTTTTTTTGGTTTTTTTTCTGCAGCAGAGAGGCAAAAGAGTTTCTGCAAAAACAGCGTTTTTTTTTTTTTTATCTCTGCGAAAAACACACCGGGCAAAAACTTCAAACGCTAATCGTACACCGATAGCAAAATAATCTCACCCCAAATTTTCACTGACCAAATTCTTCAGAAAAACTAAAAGTTTACTATATTGAATAGTAATCAAGAGACGACAAAGATGCAACTGCAACCATTATTTTCATTGTAAATTGATCCAGAGTTGTTTATGTAGATGCCTGTATTAATTCTTAAAAGGGGAGGGGGGTGTATTCGAATGAATTTGACCAACACAGATATTCATTTTACTGTCATATATGACAAAGAGAAACAGTAGATTTGTCAGTTTGCTTGAAAAAGACTAAAAATGATATATATCGATCCTCAAATGAGTCGCAGACTAACACACACACACACACACACAAAACGACATTAGGCCTCGGATCTAAAACAGACCCACAAACAGGCCGCAGATCACACATCTAGGATTTTAGAGTCACGCCCCCTTACAAACTGGACCCTCATTTAAAAAACCACCTCCCTCCGTGACATCTCTCAGCCCAGGCCCATCTGACACTATTGTACCGCTGACGTATTATGCAAAAAGACGTCTCCTCCACTAGCTGGATCTGATTAATAATCCATTATTTGGTTGAGTCGCCACAGCCACACTCCCTTCAGTCTCCCCCGTGGTGTTTTTTTTTCCCTCGGCTAAAACGGTGGCCCGGCTCGGCGCCGCTGCTGCCGGGAGACTATCGGGATTAATGCTGCCGACTGACACTAATCCCATTGTGGTTGAGGCTTTGGAGAGACCGCGTGCAGCCACTTCACTCTCACTCCCAAAACACTCGCGTCTGTGTCACCGATCCGCTGGGACATTTATGCCCGAGGCGAGATTTTGTGTGGCGGATTCTCTCACTCACTGCTCGTCTTATGGGTGGTTTGATTATATATTTTTTGGGGTTCCTTTTCATCACTAATATGTGAACTCTTGAAGCACTTCGTGAGAGGGTGCAAATAACCACGTGTGAATTTGCTTCAGGCGTGTTAAATCGGATCATACAACAGCCAAATTATGTATTACTTCAGATTTAACGCAAACAAATAAAAGGAATAACCGTGGTGGAGTTTGGCATTAAATGCATGATAAAGCAGTTATTTCCCAGCAGGATTCCTGGCTAATCGGTGGTCTTAATCCTGGACTACATGTTCATGAATCTGTGGTGAGCATTAATTATCAGAGAGCGGCGTGAGTCCTTTCCACTTGGTCTGAATGAATAATGAAGGTTCTGTGTTGGTGGTGAATGATATTCAATGCTTACATCAACTTCAGGAGCTGCTGACACTATATTTAGCCTATACAAGCCTGTTGTTTCCATGGCTACGAGGGTTGAAGCGTGCTGAGAGGCAGCACATTTATACGATCTATATACTTTGAGATCACGTCGGTAATCGCAGCATGACTTCTGCATCACGTCCACCCGGGTCCCATAATACGAACCCACCTAAATGTCATTAACTTACAGACACACTGCATCCAATTTGAAGGGGTTTTCCCCTCAATGCTCTCAGCCCCGCGTTGGCCAATTATCAGACAAGGTTTTTTTTTGTTTTTTTCTTTCTCGTTTTAAAGAGTGAAATTGAAACATTACGTTTTGTTTGAATCCCTTTTTTAAAAAATAAAAAAAACGGGAGAGTCTGTTTAGAATCAATTACAACTGCGAGTGCTTTGTGTTTGATTTTCACTAAAAAGTGGGGATTTTGTAAAGGCCCCTCTTTGGTTACACTCAAATTCGAGACTATACTTTCGTTCTTTCTTACCCGCATTGCGCTTCGCGTCGCCGAACTTAAAAAGGGTCACCTTAAAACCTCAAGCAAACAGCGTGTGAACTTTAAAGTTCTGCCAGCTCGCGGTTATTTCCGTTGGTTGGTGTTGCCGGTGTACTCGTCCAAAAGGCCAGGTTAGTGCTGGTGCACCGATGTTTGTAGTAAACACACCGAAAAAGTCAGAGAAAGGAAAAGGAACGTTCCAAAACAGAACATGGGGGAGAACTCTGTCAAGGCAGATGAGATGCAAGAAGGAAACTCAACGTGGCTGTTGTTGGATTTGTTAGGGTCAAATTTGTAGTCTTTTAGCACGACCGTTAATTCCATTCCCAACAGAAAACTAGAAACGTGTTTTTAAAATCAGATCAAATACAACACAAAAAGGACTTGTATATTTTATATATTCTAACGTCCACATTTCGTTCAAGAAAGAAAGTGACAGATCTTTACTACTCCCACCTCTGCGGGGTCACTTCCTTCACCTGCAACCAGCGCAAATGAGAAATCCAGAGAGACTCCAATCAGATGGCTGACTTTCTGTGACTTTCTTTTATGTGGGTCACCCGTGGACCTCCTTAAGAGGGGGTTTTCAGGCGTGGCCCTGAGGGACCCGGCGTACAGCCAGGGGGGGGGGGGGGGGGACCTGAACCCCCGTGCCTCTGAAGAGCGGGTCATAAATCTGCCTTCCACCTCTCTGGTCTTACAGCCGACGTCACTGTCGATCTGCTGCAACATATTGGCCTCCCTTCACTTAAATCACGTTTTATAATACTTTAACGATAAAGCCCTGCCAGACTTCAAACATAAGCTGCATTACAGAGAGCAAATAGGGCCGGGCGGGAGGCCTGATCAATGATGAATATAACAGGTGGGCCCGTTCGACCGGCTTAACAAGATCAGATAAATATGGCCGACACATTTATGTAGTAGGTCCGCTGTCATTATTCTCATAGCGATAAGTCTAAATCTATTTCACCCGCTGCGCTTCTGTTACTTTTCCATAACCTGCGTCACAACTTGTTAAAGTGTCGAAGGCTTTAAAATGAATCCATGTGTGATCTTCTCCTCACCGTCCGCGGCCTAAAAGCCTAAAAACTGAACGCGGTACGGCTCTCAATTATGATGTCTCGATAATTAGATTACTTTATGCATATTGTGAAAGACAATTTTTTTTGTGTCGCTGTCCAAAAAGATGGAGAACCAGAGTCAATACTCGTATTGATCTTCTCGCTGCAACAGATCATTTTTGCAGAATGATAGATGGTATTGATTAAGTATTGCAGTATTGCCACATTTGAGTCTGCAGAATATGGCTATAGCTATTTCTGGGACCTACCTAGCTGAATATGTATCACTTCTGACTGGCAATGTTCCCACATTTCTTTTTTTTTTTTTTTTTTAAGTGGTAGTTGAACCAGGTCGTATGAATAAAAATTGGACTCGGGCAACGAAACAGCACATCTCCAGATTCACGCCGCTCGTTTCACGTTGCATTGCGGATGTCGTTCACGTGTACGGCAGCTTTTTCCTCAGAAGTCTCATAAACAGGCAGGTGATAAAAAAAATTTAAAAAAGGAAAAGCGGGGAGGCCGACGTCACTGCCCGCCGCTCACTCTCGCTTCATATTTTACAGAGCGGCATTTTCCACATTCCAATCGACAACAATGGATTATTCTCGTGTCTCCGATCGCGGTTCATTCATGAGAAGTGGATGAGAGACGGCGAGAACAGGAACTGCGTCTTTCTCTCCTCAAGAAATGTTATTCATGTTTTATTTAACCAGGAAAAGAGCCTCGTTGAGATTTTAAAAAATCTCCTTTACAAGAGTGTCCTGACCAAGACAGCAGTAGCACATTCAACAAAGTTTCAGACACACAACGTAAAACAGTGACAGACAATAAAAAAAAAAAAAGAGTAAAACCAAAACTAAGACTCGAGTCATCACATCCCAGTTCACACAGGTGCACATACCTCAGTCTACAACCAGATGAACCTTCCTCCAAAAATCGGAAAAGGCGTGGGCCTGCAAACCCACGAGGGGGGGGGGGGTTCTCTCTGGAGAGAGCCGAGGGGAAGTGTCTCGTGGAGACGAGATGCTTTTCCTCGTCTTGCATGACACCCACACACCCACACACACACACACACACACACACACACACACACACACACACACACACACACACACACACACACACAAGCTTGTTGCGCAGACGTGCAAACATCAAAGCCTCTGGATGAAGACCGGAGTAAGAGCTTCAGTGTGGTCGGCCGAGGCCCAGCTGTGTTGCTGGAAAGCAAAGGGCTTTGCCGCGACATCTTGAGATATGCGGGGTCCCGGCTCGCGGTTTAGTGAACGGGTCCAAATAGCCTCGGTATGAGAGCAGTTGGTGTGTCGCAGGCTCCGGTTGCCGCCTGGTATTGCATAAGCGTGTAATAATACAATGCGTTAGGAGCGACTCGTGTTATTAATAAAACCACAGACGGCGTTCCCTGACAAGCGGCTAAGCTCTCCCCCCCCCGAAGACGTCGCACGACAATGCGTTTGACGTTTTGTCGTGCTTTTGATTTCCCCCCCACCGAATGCATAAACCCCCCTTTAAAAAGAAAAAATAAACGAAAAAGAGAGGGGTCTGTTGAGGTAAATCAACATGTGAGATGTGCGTCTCGTGCAAGCGGAGACCATCTGAGCCATAATGTACATACAAAGTATGGTTTGTTTTTGGGCCGTGTGGAAAAGTACATACGGCTCACAAATCATCCACTTTTCTTGGTGGCGAGCAGAGCGCGGCGTTATCGGCTGTTCTCGCCCACCTGTTAAACCTGCTATAAACGGCAATTGTCACCCTTTTTATGGCGGTTTAGTGGGTAGCTGCACTGGAGACATATGGCTATAAAAAGGAGATAAGATAGGTGATATTCTCCATTAGAAACCATTATTGGATATAAAACAAACACGTTAAGTGTAGATTAATAATGTTGCTGCTGGTATCCAAAACCTGCACTTTAACAACACCCAAAGATTCTGCGCTCGGACCGAGATTTCAAAGAATCACAAACATCGCAAAGTCAACAAGTAGCAGAGTGAGCGGCCCGAGGGCGTGTGGACACAGAGAGGGGCGCCATGCCATTGTGTCTCTGTGGACCCAATGGAGACACAACAGGTGTGTCAATAGGACAAGCATTCAACCGGTCCACTGTGTCGGGGCCTCGTGTAAACACTGAATAAATATAGATGCTTTTCCACTTTCACTCTCGGCGACGCACACATGCTACCATCGGGAAAGCAGATGGAACGCAGACATGCAGAGATCATGTGGAGGTCAAAGGAAAATCACAGACGGGAAAGCGAGATCAATACTGATCATGATCATTTTTACATCCAAGGCAGGTAGATAGATAGATAGGATTAGGGAGATAGATAGATAGAATTAGGGAGATAGATAAGTAGGTAGGTAGATAGATGGATAGATAGATAGATAGATAGATAGATAGATAGATAGATAGATAGATAGATAGATAGATAGATAGATAGATAGATAGATAGATAGATAGATAGATAGATAGATAGATAGATAGATAGATAGATAGATAGATAGATAGATAGATAGATAGATAGATAGATAGATAGATAGATAGATAAGTAGGTAGGTAGATAGATAGATAGATAGAATTAGGGAGATAGATAGATAGATAGATAGATAGATAGATAGATAGATAGATAGATAGATAGATAGATAGATAGATAAGTAGATAGATAGATAGATAGATAGATAGATAGATAGATAGATAGATAGATAAGTAGGTAGGTAGATAGATAGATAGAATTAGGGAGATAGATAGATAGATAGATAGATAGATAGATAGATAGATAGATAGATAGATAAGTAGATAGATAGATAGATAGATAGATAGATAGATAGATAGATAGATAGATAGATAGATAGATAGATAGATAGATAGATAGATAGATAGATAAGTAGGTAGGTAGATAGATAGATAGAATTAGGGAGATAGATAGATAGATAGATAGATAGATAGATAGATAGATAGATAGATAAGTAGATAGATAGATAGATAGATAGATAGATAGATAGATAGATAGTATGTTAACATTTCAACAGTTTTCAATCACAACATTTATCCAAATTTAAACCATAAATAGTCAATGACACACTAGCGAATGAGGAAAATGACAGAATGGTGTTCTGAATATAATATGTTTTAATATATTTGTATGTTAGCATATATTACCAGATTCACAACTGCACAGTTAACGACACTAATACAAATCAGACTAATTCACCATGTTTTGGTACGTGATAATGTATTTAGTGACCTCATTATCATATTGGATATAGTTTCTACAACATGGGAAGTAACACATCCTTTTGCATGCGATTACCGGATTATGTAGTTCTTTTTCCCAAACTGAAGCCAAACAGAATTGAGATGAACAGGTTGGAGGAAATTGGCTCGTCGTCTCCGTGAACAGACGAAAGAGAAAACGGTGCGTGGCGGCTGCCAGTCTCCCACCAGATGGTGAACGAGAGAGACACGGGCGATCGAATAACAAACACAAGCAATCAGACGACCAAGGAACAGCCCACAGAGGGAAGACAAACATGTTCAAGTCAAACATCTAGCCACAAGTCATTTCATTTGTTTGCATCGGATTTCTTTGATTTCTACTTTAGTTTCTTTTATTAATGAATAAAAAAGAATCCATTCATTTAAGAGGGTATAGCAGGACTTTACCTATCATGATAGTATCATTAAAAAAAACGAGTAAAGTTATTTTTCTGTCGTGGCCAACTGATCTGTTTATCGTAGGCAACGCCGCTGCCAATTTCAGGCTATCAAATTAAATCTTTTATCTCAATCCATGGGAACCTCGCTGCCCCGTGTCATTCCTATTAGCTGTTAGAGGGGCAGAATAAACCAATGTTACGGATCCAGGTGATTGTGTGTGTCTGTGTGTGTGGGTCTGTGTGTGTGTGTGTGTGTGTGTGTGTGTGTGTGTGTGTGTGTGTGTGCGTGTGTGTGTGTGAGTGTGAGCTCATTTACATACAGCTGAATTGTTGCATGTATCCAGTCCCGCACATTACATCCGCATGAGGGCGAGAGAGAGAGAGAGAGAGAGAGAGAGAGAGAGAGAGAGAGAGAGAGAGAGAGAGAGAGAGAGAGAGAGAGAGAGACAGAGAGAGAGTGGGGGGAGAGAGAGAGAGAGACACGCGTCGCAACAATAGGAGGCACGCTGCCTCTAAACCGTAAAACCCACGGTGGGTGGGCATGAAGGGGCACGCGCCACCAACGAGATGAAACACACCCGAAATAACATGTCAGAAGAGAATGTGATGTGGGTCTGTGTATCTATAAGGAAACATATTAATATTAGTGATGTGGGTCATTTGATATAAAAGTTTTGTTTTTAAACACACAAAAAACATGTTTGCATATATATATATATATATATATATATATATATATATATATAATTTATTAAGACGTGTGCTCTGCATATATACCTACAAATAACATTTGAAAAAAAAGTTAATTTCTCCGTCAACAATTTAAACAAACACTATGGGGAGACTTTTGTATTTATTTATTTAATCCACATTTCTAGTGTCATTGTTTGTGATGCAGCCCGAGGGAGAGGCTCGCGTGACCCCCACAGAGAGTGAGGGGGGGGGGGGGGGCTCTGAGAAAAGGAAATAGTGCGCACAGCGGCTCACCGAGGGCTAATTAGGCGTGCAATTGAGCGGAACCGAGGGCAAAAGGGTGCAAGGAGTAAGACCGTAATTGAATTCCTGCTTTCCATTCTCGAAGTTTCGTCTCTCCTTCATCGTCCTCATCCACGTGCGCTAAAAAAACAAGTCAACAGATGTGATTGCTTGTTAATAATCACCCATGTGGCTATATGGTGGCCAGTCAGCACAGCGCCCAGTGGGTATTAAATCTGGATAATTGTTGTTGGGTTGGAAAGGGAAGGGGGTTGAATATGTAGAGGGGGCGGTGTCAGTGGGGGTGATTGACAGTTTATGTAATGAGCAGCGCAGTGCAAGTCTATATATGTGGGAGGGGACGCACCGCGGTTCATTCACGAGTAATAAGACGAGTGGTGAACATCCGTGACGCACTGACGCACCAAGTTCAGCACCAAAAAAAAACAAGCTCTGAGCCGCGCACACGCACAGCGGAGGCACCATTGTGGAGTACATTACCACGCGAGGAGGGGGATCGCCTGCTGACAGAAAGACGCGCAGCTACACTGGATATGAGTCTTCCCTCACCTTTTGGATAACTTGGGAACTGCTTTCTCTGGACGCTTTTTGACGCACATCACCAGGGAGCGTATACGGGAGAACTCCCTGGGAGTGAAGAAGGATTTATACGTATTTTATTTAGAGATTTTTTTATTTTTTTTTTTTACATTTTGTATTCGGTTTACCTCGGTGTAAATACAAAAAAAAAAAAAAGATTAAAAAAAGATATATATTATTTTTTTTTTTTTAAAAGAAGGTTTTGCTGCTTTATTGGCTGGTGACACGGCTGCCCTGGAGAAGCGAGAAGGATGGCAGCCTGGTTCACCTTTACCATCGCATTCAGCACCACGTTGATATCACAGGTATGAAGGGAGGATAACGCGTCTCCCCGGTGGTCCTGAGACCTCCGCGTAAACAGATGAAGAGCCACTTATGTCATGTTTTTTTTTTTTCCCTTCTTCTTTCTTCTTTCCAAATAATAATCTATATTTAACAGAAGCGACCACCTTTTTTTTTTTTCTTTTTTTTTTCCCCCACCCTTAAATAATATTTTCCTTCTCTTTTAGGTATTTGGATCCGGTGTTTTTGAGCTGGATCTCCACGATTTTAAAAACCACAAAGGTTTGCTGGCCAACGGGGACGCGTGCATACCCAACTGCAGGACTTATTTCCGAATTTGCTTGAAGAACTATCAGGCGGTGGTCTCGCGAGGTGACTGCATCTTTGGGAGTACAATGACAGCGGCGCTGGGGACGAACTCTTTCAGCGCCAGGGACACGGGCACTTTACCGAGACCGATCCAGATACCGTTCACCTTTGGATGGCCGGTGAGTCCACTCTACTTGTTCTATTACAGCGACCGGTGGCGTGTTGTTTATGCGGTGAACTGCCGTGCCAGGTTATTGGTGAGCTCAGCTAATCCATATCAGTAGGTAATACTCTGGCGACGAGCATGTTGGACGGCGGTGTGGAAGGATCATTGTCACTCATAGTCAGTGAATGTGTAACTATAGCTCATTTCAGCATCGCCCATATTGAATTGGGAGAAATATACATGTAAATTAGGAGCTTTGTGAAAATGAATATGCATAAATAGAACAAGAGATATTAATTACATGCATGTGTTTTGTTCTTAGGGGTCATTTTCATTAATAATTGAAGCCTGGCATTCACCTTATGGAAATCTACATGTAGGTAAGTGCAACGCTTTTTTTACCACAGGAGGGAGCTCTGTCAGTACGTTTTTAACACTCGAGCCTTTCCATAGTTCACCATTTCTGCACAAATTGTACCCAAAAGCAAAATACAAAATGTTGTCTAATAAAATGCAGCTCAGTCACTAACATTTCTCTCTCCCCACCTCCTGTTAATTGTTCATAATTTCACACATTTTCACTCCTTTGTTATGAACTTCAGAACACCTTTTTTCATTCTTATAGCCAATACAATTGAACTTCCTCTGGTTTATTTTGGTCGTGGGAAAGAGCTGTGGGCTTTGGTGAGAATACACAGTGCCTGCCAAAAAACCCCTGACTGCATCTTCCTGTATTTTACACCTTGCTCTGTTCCGCCCATTGGAAGAGGGGAACGGGGCCTGGGAATTTTTTTTTTTTTTTTTTTTTGCTGATGGAAAGAAAGAGGAAATTTCAACCTGAGTTTATCTTTCATCTATAAGCTGTATGGGAGCTGCAGTTTGCTAAAGCGAAAGTGGAACGACTTTTGAACCCACGAGCTATTTATGAGGCAGTTCTTGACATAAAACCACAATAACCCCAATGAACAGGTCCTACACGCCTAGATATCCCGCATTCATTCTGACTTCCTCCATCTTTTCAGATACGAACAACCCAGACTTTTTGATAAGCTCCATGGCCATCCAAAAACAGCTGGGTGTGGGAACTGCCTGGACTCAGAATACGCAGACTGCAAAGCAGACGGAGCTGAGGTATTCATACCGGTTCGTCTGCAACGAGAGCTACTACGGGGAAAGTTGTTCCAAAAAGTGTGCGCCCAGGGACGACCGATTCGGCCACTACACCTGCAACCGCGACGGGCAGCTGTCCTGTCTGCCGGGCTGGAAAGGGAAATACTGCGAAGAACGTAAGCGGTTCTTCTATTCACCTCGCTGATTTACTGTATACACACACACACACACACACACCGGTCTTGCTCTCTTCCTTGTCAGCTGACACTGGAGTTGTGTTGTTCAGTGTTGCTCTGAGCCTCCGGCGACGTATTCTTTTAACGCCAGAGGGTCATCCAGATGTTTTGCTAATTGACTTAAAGCTAGTGGAATCCGTTTGGGCCTACAGGATTGGGGTAGAAAGTCCTTACCTTAAAGAGTTGTTCCTTCGGCCAGGTCTCCTCATTATGTGTGACCTTTGCCCCTTTATCATCACGGCTGGAAGTCCTGAAGAGCGAGCGAGCACGCACACGTTACAGATATCAGTAGTTATTAAGCGAAAAGATAACCCAAAGGTCATCATCATTAATGCCACATGATGCAGAGTGCGACAGCACGACATGACTTAATGACGTCTGGCAAGTCTGATCGGCAATGTTGGTGTGGATATTTCAGCCTTGTATAATTTAATAATGATATGATTATTATAATTTCTAATAATCATATAATTCTGATAACCGGTTGTGGGTTTGTGGACATACTCATTGATTATGAGTGGAGGGACAGACGGCTTAGCATGACAACAGGCACATTATACTTGCGCTAACCCACTTGGCCAAATCCTAGACCAACACTCCCATGTTTTGGACCTCTCTGAATGGGCCCCGTGAGGAGGCCCGGTGCCATTTGGCCCGCACGATACCCGCCGAGGCCCTTTTCACACAAAAAAAACTAATTAATCAAAAAGGAGTAGATTGGAAGGAGGCACCGTGAGAGTAATGGTTACCATGTGCTGGATACGTTGGCCACGCGGGTGACAGCGGATCTGTCATCGGTGTCACTCGGTGGTGAAAGAGGAATTGGCATGTGCTGTTTGGACCGCGGCGCCAAATTCTAACCAGATGGGCTCACGTGTTGCAATAACGGAGACATCAATCGTCGGTGACTACAGAAAATATACATGAGAAAGACAGATTGGGCATATCTCTCTCTCTCTCTCTCTCTCTCTCTCTCTCTCTCTCTCTCTCTCTCTCTCTCTCTCTCTCTCTCTCTCTCTCTCTCTCTCTCTCTCTCTCTCTCTCTCTCTCTCTCTCTCTCTCTCTCTCTCTCTCTCTCTCTCTCTCTCTCTCTCTCTCTCTCTCTCTCTCTCTCTCTCTGGGTCTAAAAGTGCCTTAAAGCTCTCATTATATATACTTTTTTTTTTTTTTTTTTTAAATAACCATATAGTATTCAAACTTATACTAATTAAGCCGGAAGTAAATGCTTAATTAGCCCAGCTGTAAAAGCAAAAAGCATCACCTCTTAGTTGAGCTATTTCTCTAGTTCGCTTCCACAGGTGTGCATTCACCTGGCGTGTTGTTTCAAAGTGCGCGTGACGTAACGGAAGTCACGTTAACCTCCAGAACGGAAAGGGCTCCTGTTCTTCTTCTTCTTCTTCTTGTGTGTTTAAAACAACACAAAAGTCTTTTGTGCCGCGCGTGCCCCGGTAACATAATCCGCAGACAAGGGAGCTCGGGGGAGGAGCTCGGGGGAGGAGCTCGGGCGAGTGCACGCGCCAAGGTTAATCGCGGCATTACTCTCCGCCACGCGCCACCGACGTGTTTTAGTCCCTTCCATTGGTCGGCGCGCGCGCGCGCGGCTATACGGCGGCAGCTGCAAATATGGTGGCGGTGGCGCACCGCAAACAACAATGGTGGCAGCTGTCCGCTATTGAGAGCGAGCATCTGTTCCGCACTAAACCCGCCCGCTTACCGCGAGCCGCCCGATATGCGCACCGGCGCACTTAAAGCGGCACGAACAAGCGGGGCCGGCTGCGCGCGAGGCCGACAGGTGTCCATCAAACGGAGGCTCGCGAGGAAAATTGAGACCCGACGGAGGCCTCAACGTACTTGTAGCTACACGTACTCAACGGGGTCCTACTTGTTATTGAACTTTTAGCACCTATTGATTTACCTTTTTTAGGAGTGTACTGCTGTTTGAAAGTTGTGAAAGTTAATATTTGATTGCATTGTGTCTGCAGGCACGGTTACGCTATACAATAACCAGGTGCACTTGCATAAAATGAACACCTTGACTGTGTGTGTGTGCTTTATTTAGTTTCTTCTTTTCTTTGTGTTTCAGCTATCTGTCTGCAGGGCTGCAGCGAGAGGAACGGAAACTGCTCCAAACCCGGCGAGTGTGTGTGAGTATTAATAATAACAATAATTGTGAAGTGTTGAAATAAGGTTGTTGGCCCTTGCGAAGGAAGGAACACAGTTTGGGAACAGCGCGCGGGGGGTTAAACGTAGAGGGTGGAGAGCTGCATGCGCTCATCGTTCCTCTGAAATCCACTTTCAAGTTAATTTTTCACGCCAGCGACGCTGCGTCTGATGAGTTATGTTCACATGCAGCTAATCAGGGCGATGTGTCAACATTCGTTTGTGCTCTGCTGGCATCCCGCAGCATTTATTGAGAGAGGTTGAAGCTCACTGAAGCAACAAGTATTTTCCCTCTCTCGTCTCTCACTGACTTTTCTGCTTCCCATGTTCCTTTCTTGTCACTACCCTCTATCACACACACACACACACACACACACTGTGAGAAATTCCCCCTGAATCCTATTTTGCCCTCTTATTAGAGATACATCCATCACTTTAAACTGACCCAAATTTAGGCTAAACCCTTAAGATACCCGACACCGTAAAGCTGCTCACGTGGCAAAAAATAAATAAATAAATGTTGAAACCTTTTAAAAAGTACATCGTAAGCCCCAGAAGCTCGTGGTTTGACATGGTTGCCGCGCTCTGTGCTGGTTCTGGGAAACGGATTCATGGGAAAACAAGAAAGAAGACTGTTGGCTTGCTGCCAGAAAACGTGAAAGCCATATTTCATCTTTGTGTCACTATGTTAGCATTCCTTATTCGTAATATACGGCGCACACCTTCAGGAGGGTTTGCCCTGCAGTCACTGCATTCACATTGTTTGTAAAATAGACCATGCTTATATCATCTTTCACCGTATAGTTGCACACAAAACAACAACATTGCTTCCACGCAATAACTGATGTGTCATGGTGTAATGAGGTTGAGGGGGGGGGAGGGGGACACAATTACCAGTGCTGATGCATGCTTTCAATTTGCAAACATATGCCTTCAGAAAAAAAAAGACACTTCATTTTTTTTTTTTGTAATGGGTTCGTATTTAATGACTGTTGTGCAGCTCTTAACGTCCGCTCGGGTGACGGATTGGCTGATTTCTCAATGTAATCGTTTAATCCAAATCGACTCACTCGCGTGTTTTGAAATGAATTTTTTAATTGCTGGCTTTAACCACCGACTTCAGCTTTTTGTTATTCATGGCGACTGCAAAACGTTACAACATGAGGAACGCTGGGACTAATCAAAGAACACCATTCTTTATGTGTTTTTTTTTTTTTTTGCAGATGCAGAGACGGCTGGCAGGGCACGTTCTGCGACGAGTGTAAGAAGTACCCGGCCTGCAAGCACGGCACCTGCCAGATGCCGTGGCAGTGTAACTGTCAGGAGGGCTGGGGAGGCCTATTGTGTGACCAAGGTACACCACGAAGACTTGGACCACTGCTGCTGTTACTTTAAAAAAAAAAAAAAAAAGATCTTCTCATATTACCTGTGCACTGTTTTCATTTGAATTAGCCTGAAAGCATTAGTAAATTAGATTTCCTCTGAACACATCCGGGGTAGAGAGCGTTCCTCCTGCCAGCTCCCTGTAAACAAACACTCTTCTCTCTCCCTTCCCCCCCCCCTCCCCTCCCCAGACCTTAACTTCTGCACCCATCACCATCCCTGTGTGAACAGCGCCACCTGTATGAACACGGGACAGGGCAGCTACACCTGCACGTGCCTGCCGGGTTTCACCGGGGTTAACTGTGAGCTGGAGATGCAGGAGTGTGACAGCAACCCCTGCAGGAATGGAGGGATGTGCACGGTAAGTTGGGAACAGACACGATACATCCTCATGTATGTGTCCGGCTAATTCCATCGTTGTATATTTATTTTTTTATTGCATTTCTTTAAAAACTTTTTCCTTTTTTCTTTTCCACAATTTTTTTTTTTACCCCCAGAATTTGGAAAGTGGCTACATGTGCACGTGTCCCCAAGGCTTCGAGGGCTCCCACTGCGAGCACAGCCTGCTGACGTGCGCCGACTCCCCGTGCTTCCACAGCGGCAAATGCTGGGAGAAGGACAATGGCCGCAGCTACATGTGCGAGTGTCCCCGCGGCTACACGGGCCTCAACTGCGAGAAGAGAGTGGACAAGTGCACGTCGCTTCCCTGCGCTAATGGTACAGTCTTCCTCCCCTCATTGACCCCCACCCCCCCTTGTCTGAACTTCCCCTCGCTCTTTCTCCGCCCCCCCTCTCCCCTCCCCCCGCCGCCTTCAAATTCCTGCAACTGGAAGCAGTGTGGAACAACAGGAATTGGTGGGAACTTGGTGTCTATTGTCCTTCCATATAAACACTCGGCAGCTCGGAGCAGCGGCTTGTAAATGTCGCTGCAGCTCGCCCGCGGTTGTTGATGAAAGGGGACGAATGTCCAGCGCAGCTCGACCTCCTCTTGCTAAACGCGGAGGGCTCTGGGGTCGGGCTGTGTCGGTAGAACAATACCCGGTGCCGTGGTCACACCGTGGATTTGATGGCGATGTGTGAACCGAAGGGGTTTATGGCAATCGCGTTCCTTTCAGATGCCTCGTCATTTTTCAAAACGTTCCGTCTCATTTAGAGAATCACTAATGGTCCTCCTCTCCTGCAGGTGGGCTGTGCCTGATCCACGGCGGCATGCGCATGTGCAGCTGCCGTGCCGGCTTCACCGGCCAGCGCTGCGAAATCAACATCAACGAGTGTGCCGGTAACCCCTGCCTCAACGCAGGCACCTGCCAAGACCGGATCAATGACTACACCTGCACCTGTCCCGCGGGCTACGGGGGCCGCAACTGCGACAGAGTCCTGGACGAGTGCTCCCTGCGGCCCTGCCTCAACGGGGGGCTTTGCGGCGGAGGCGGCGGGCCGGGCAAGCCTCCGGCCACCTGCGTCTGCCCCTCGGGCTTCACCGGGCCGCGCTGCGAGTTCTTCGCCGCCGTCACTTCTCCCGTGACCAACGGGGAGATTCAAGACAGCTTCCAGTGGGCGGCGGTTTCCCTGGCCGTGGGCCTGGTGGCGCTGCTGGTGCTGCTGTGCATGGTGGGCTTGGCTCTGAGGCACATCCACAGGCAGGCTCGAAGGGAGCGGGGGGACACGGAGACCATGAACAACTTGTCCAACGTTCAGAAGGACAACCTGATCCCGGAGTCCCAGCTGAAAAACACCAACCAGAAAATGAGCAGGGAGGTGGACTGTGACTCTGAGAAATCGAACTTTATCCATAAAAACTACCACTTGGACTCTTACCACTCGAAATCAAAGGAGTTCAAGGACGAAAAGTCACAAGAGGATAAAAGTCTTATGTATGAGAAATGTTTAGAAGACAAAATGCCCTTGAGTAGAATGTACAGGTAAGAAGAACCACACTCGCACTGCTTCTTTAAACTTGTAAACGCATTGTTCCTCGTTGACGCATACATGCATCGTGTGTACATGCGCCCTCATGCACAGCTCGGCCGCCATGTGCTTCCAGTTTGCGTTTAACACAAAGTGTGATTTGTGTTTGCAGTGAAAAGCCAGAGTGCAGGATATCAACGATATGCTCCTCAAGAGACTCCATGTACCAGTCGGTATTCGTTATAGGAGAGGAGAGGAGGGAGTGCGTCATAGCAACCGAGGTAAGCCGAAGGAAGAAAAAAAAAAAATCACATCATCTGCATTTCCGCGGATCCTCCACTTGACATTCATCACGTCTCCAGGGCACCGTCCATCATTAGCGCACCATTATTTCTGACGGGGGGGGGACGGGTTACTGTAGGAAGACTGAACTCTGGGGTATTTGGACCGTAAGTCGGGGGGGAAAGCCCGATCGACTGCATTATTGGTTTTCTGTGAATTACTCTGGCTATTCTTTATCTTGGCCATGCGATGAAGTCCGAACTTATAGACTGATTCCTCACACATGTTTGGCTCCGCTCGGTCTCCGAGGTGCTGTGTGATCTACTGCTGTGGCATTTTTTTTTTTTTTTTTTCAGATGTTCATTTCCAAAAGGAAAATATAACGTCGATACCGAAGCTGTGAGAGGGTTAAAAATAGCCGATGGAGAGTTTTTGGCATCATTGTGATGATATTTTCTCCTTTTCTTCTCCTTGCAGGTATAAACTGTGCGGGGGTCTGAAGGCGAGGGGTGAGCGAGGAAAAAGACACAATCGAGGCAGGATGAAATATTCTGGATTGTTTACAAATTTTGGAGAAGAGACTGGAGATTGTTTTAGATGTCCACTGCTGCTCTGGAACACTTGAGAACTGGAGAGGGCGGAAACCTCTGCTCTGCATATAGAAAAAAAAAGAAAAAAAAAAAAAAAAAAAGAACAGAACTGAGAAACTTTATGTTGACCGAGTGTTTGTATGCAAAACATGTACAGTGAAGGACCTCTCTCAGTCGTGACGATGGTGGAAGGGACCGGTGAAAGGACTGATAGAATAATCCCGGCCATCCCGAAGGTGGATCGCAATCACGACGACTTTTGACAGCCAACCAATCAATTAAAAAAAAAAAAAAAGGTGCCTAGGATTTGACCCCTTTCGAATCCCCTCCCCCCTCCCCCACACACCCTCTTCCCGCCAGCTTCGCCCGCTATGCAAAGACTCGGGGTCGAGACGAGGGAACTCGTCACAATCCAACCTCGCAAAAACACTGAGAGTTATGAATGTCTGAGACTAATCTTCTGCTGTCAATCACGTGAAAATGACAGGTTGGACTTTTTTTCTTCTTTTTTTTTTTCATGCAACGGTGAAGATAGTATGCAGCCCAAAATTCACTAGAAGCCTTAAAAGAGAGGGGGGGGAGGGGTTGAATGCTAAATGTGAGCCCTTGTCTGTTCTTGGATCGTTTTGCACTACAAGGAAAAATAAAATTGTGGGGAAGATACTTTTTAATCAACATGGATTTGAAGAGAAACAACCAGAGGAGCGCAATAGTGCCAGCGAGATCCAGGAGAGAAGAAACGTTTGCGTGGAAAGATGTTTTTTTTTTATGCAAAACAACTGAGGAAAAAAAACAAAGAGACTCACAACAAGGAGAAAAGACTGTCACACCACTGCCTGCCTATAATACATTTCAAAAATACAGAACCAATAATGTAATTTTTTTAAATGATTATTTCCAGAGTTTAATTTAAATATGACACACTGCTCTTTATATGTTTTATAATATTATTTTGTATATAATGCATATTTATAAGGACCAAACTTCTGAAGAATAAAACTTCCTTGAAAAAACTGTTTTTAATTTGATGCAAATTTATTTTTGAGGTTTTTTTTTTTTTTTAAATAATGAAATTGAGTACAAATGATGATCAAATGTGTCTTGTTTTTATTTATTCATTCATATTTTTTTTTTACCTCGGGGAAAGGCTTCTTCCTGTACTCTCAATGCATACATAGTCTTCATGCTCAGCTAAACTTTCTTTAAATTGTGAGCAGGTTCATGGATATGAAATCCAGCTGCTCTCCTACATTCACACATCATACGTAATGTTTTGGACAGTAGGGATAAACATGAACCCCCCTGACGATAGCATCACTACAGTAGACCTCCAAGTAATTCCTGGAAACGCCACCGGCTCCCACCCCTCTCCGTCACCCACCCCTCGGTCTCTCTCTCTCCGGGCCCCGAAATTGGCTTGAAATTCAAATCCGTTGCCACGGATACCACCCCCTCAAGCTGGAAATGGCGAAACAAAGCAGGGCGAGGGGCAAAGGGGAACGCCCACCCCCTCTTCCCCATCCTACACCCCTCATAATGCTCACTCGAGCACGCACGCACGTCCACGCACACACACACACACACACACGTAGCCAGCCAAACAGATGCCGTGGGGGGAGCTCGAAGTGAGTCTGTAGTGCCATAAAAACAGCAGCATATGCCAGGCCTCTCGCCCCGTGTGCATGACACAGAGTGCACAGACCTCCTCCCATAAAAACACACACACACACACTCGAGTACTTACAGGCTCCCCAACTGCCGGCCTCCCCTCCAGGGTTAAGAGCAATATTTCAATGCCCGGCTCTGTACCACCCCACTCGCCTGCAGACAAAGCTGGGGCGAGGGCCCTGGCACCGGAGGGGAGGGGTAACCAAACGGGAGCCTCGTGGATACCCTCTGAATCCACATTAATATTTGTTTTACTTGTCAGATCCATCTGCTCAGTTTCATTGCCCCTTCTTGTCTTTTATAGAAGGAGGTTCCATACATACACCACCACGAGTCAGTCCTGAAAATCCGTTTTTTTGGAGATGCGTCATCCACATTATCGAATGCGAAACCTCCTGCCGCCAATTAACAGAAACCCTGCGACAGTCAGCGCCCCCTAATCATCAGCAATCAACACTCAGCAGAGAATCTTGACGGCTTTTCCCTCACACACATCCTGTTGTAGCCTGGTGACCTATAGGCATCCTCATTTTTAAGGGCTTGTGTGTTCATGAAAAAAAAAGAAAAGCTCAGAGAACGGTGCTTCCTGGCTCACAATGACAAAACGTGCATGTTATCGCAACGATTAATCATCCAGTTGAAGCCAGCCTTGATTTGGTGTGTTACCTGACCCAGTCTATTCCCACCATCAACACACCTATAAAGCAGACGCACACCCTCTTTCTCACATCGATGGCCGGTGGCAAAACCCCACGCTAGAGCTTTGCTCTTTGGCCTCCGGGGTCCCCACAGCCATGGCCAGGCGTTTTCATTGTGTTACAATCACAGCATCCTGTTTGTGACCCGGTGACATCAGTTCCTGTTTCCTCCCTGATTAAAAAAGGAAAAAAAAAAGAAAGGCAGAACATTTGCCGGCGTGGGCCAACTGCTTTTCTCACGCATCGCTCTCTTCAATCTGCACTCGGGGGTTTGGAGGAAACAACCACAAAACAAGCGAGAGCGCAGACGAACGCGCCAATCAGCAACTATTTATTCTGAAGAAGGAAGGGGTGGTGGTGGGGGGGGGGGGGGGGGGGGGACCTGTGACATGGGTGTCATGAATGGAGAATCAGGAAGCAGATTTGAAAGTAAAATCGTCCCTGAGGCTGAGTCACGCTCAAGAGTGCAAAAACTGCTTCGCTCTGGCTCTCCTTCATGGCTGCAACTGGCCTTCACTTAAAGTCTTTTGGCTCTCGACGTGCACGTATACGTACACGTGCACGCGCGTCAGTCATGGTGATGCCGTTACCCAGCGCTCTGTCACCTCGCCCTGCATTGCTCTTGTAGTCGTCTCATTAATTAACACTAGGTGTCAGTAAGAAACCCACACGCAGGAAATGGGTTGTCGGCATGCCAAAATAAAACGCCAGGTGCCCTCGAGTTTAAATTTAAAACAACAAAATCAAACAGCGACACAGAACCTGAACCCTCTGGAGCATGAAACACGCTTATTACGATGATGTATTAGCGAGAATCAATAAATCAGACGAACCCACTAGAGACGTAATCTGCGACGAGGGTGTTTTCTTGCAAGCAAAGTCACATTCTGCAGATCTTTAGCTGCCACTGAGATGTCCCAGTTACCCAGCAACAAACCACTGACTCACAAAAGAATGTTTACATCATACAACATGCACCTACACTGCTGCCCCCACTCCCTCTTCAACCATGAGCAGTATCTTGTTTGTCTGCATTTACTTCATCCCTCGCGAGACGGAAAAACCTAGCAGAGGAAGGCGCAGGTATTTAGGGCAACGTCCACACACGTTACTACACGAGTGCATATGTTCGTCCGCTTTGAACGGTGATCTATTTCAAATGCATTGGTTTGACAGCGAAGACGAATAGGCCCGGTGAATATTTGATATATATCGACACGGTCATCGAAGCGGCGCAACCAGATTAGATTACATGGCAGCGCTGTCAGTGCGGCTTAGCGAAGGCCTTTTTTTCGTGGCCTGTGCTGGGAGCAGCCCGGAGATACACTGTGGCAGCCGGCTCCGGGAAGGGGACGGACATGAAAGGCCCCAGCGTAATGGGATGGAAGCTTGTGCGTGACACTGGGTTGCCCGCAGGCCTGGATTGTGTGGCGCTTTAGATTTATTGAGAGCTGATACAGTTGTCTGGCCTTCTATCAAGGCAGATAATGCCAGCTATTTATAGATAATCTCTCTGTTGAGCACAGATGAGCCTCTACTATTACAGTGTGGCAGATCCAGCAGGAGGGATGGGCATTTTTGTACATTTGATCAGGTCTTCCATCTCTCATCATCGTTCTCTTGTGTTGTGTCTCTGCGGTGGAAAGTGTTTTGGCCCTTTTGATTCACTGTTTCCACTTCTTTTTCTCCGTTTTTGGGGTTTATTAGAAGTGTACATGTGTTGTGTGCATATAGTCTAAACCTGGGGTTGTTATCAAACTCAGAAATCACCCATGCCAACTACTTCACAAGCCTGTATTTGGCTGCCAAAAGTAGGGTGTTTTGTTGGGTAAAGTGTATAAAGGGAGTGTGTTTACAAAGTTAGAATCATTCTGCAAGAGTTAGATTTCCAGTGATAACGGGCTGACTCACTGGCGAGCCGGCCAATCACGTGTGACGTTTTAAAATGACCTTACCCGCTGCGTCAACAAAAATCAAAACGATTATAGACATTGCAACAAACTTGATAAAAAAAGAAAAAATGTCCGTCCACCTTCCCCTCAACAAGTTCTCTCCATGGTTCCAGGGGGATGAGATGAATGTGGCGTTGCTGAGGGATCCTTAGCAGCCACTGACCTTTGTCTTGCCTTCGGATCTGTGAGCCGTGAGGCTAGATTACAGCCTGGCTCAATTAAACACCCATGTATGGGGCTTATTGACTCACAAGTCACAAGAGTGATCTCCTTCTGTAGGCCTACTGCGTTCAGGACATGTTATTATTCCCACTGGCAGAATAAGGCTAATGCATTGTATTTGTCTTGTGTTTAACTTCAAATGAAATGTCATGTCTTCCTTTATTTTCTTCGTGGCAAGCAGTACATTGTAAAATAATACATCGCCCTATATCGGGCTAGTCTAAATCAAGACTGACGCAACGCGTTGGTGGCTGCATTGGCCCTGAAGCCTGAAATGCGGAGGGAAGTTGCATCAGCCGGATCGTTCTGAACAATATGGAAATATGTTATGGGAATGACAAAACAACCGACCAATCATAAAAAGAGTCGGTTGGAGTGACAGTTCAACGGCCAATCGATTTGAAAGACGAGCGTACCCGGAAAGTTACGTTTGAGCCAATAGTGAGCGCGGTTTGGTTTGAAGTCCCGCCTCATTCGACGCACCAACATTTGATTGGATAGAAAGGGGCGGATGACAGGCCTTGCTTGAATACTATTGGTCGAAAAAAACGGACGTGGATTCGCCCAACCGCCCCCGGACGGTATAAATACATAAGCGCCACTGCGCCATGTTATCGAGCTTAAACCATTCAATTCGTCGTCGCTTCTTGGCCGGGAGAAGATCAACCACAGGGTGTGCGAACACCATCGCCTCCTAATTTAAAACCTCGATCTTTTATAGTCGCCATCTTAAAATCCGTACAGTCCCCTCAGCCGGCGAAGCTGCTGGTTGAAACGGGGCTTTTTATTTCGTTTTCCATTGGTGTGAAGGCCGAAGCGGCTGCCATGGATTTTTAAGGCGTAATGCGGCTCCTCTAATGCAACGGCAATGCATAGTGCAACACAAAACCGACTGCGAAATTCCATTTTCGCCACTGCTAAGCAGCTGGGCTCCAATACCGTCCGCGGTATCCCTGCGAGCCAACCGGTGCCGCTGCTCCTGGACCGGCGGAAGCTAACGCTAGCTAGCTAGTCGCCTCAAGCTAACGAGTTCGATTTTTATTTTTTGAACCGAGAGAATTCACCGATTTATCTGAACGTCGTCAACGCTATTGATCAGAAGAAGAAATAACAACAACAACAACAACAAAAATGAAGCCTCAAGACATCGTCGCCGGGAAGGCCAGCAGCCTGTGGATCTTCGGGTACGGGTCTCTGGTGTGGAAGCCGGACTTCGCGTACAGGAGGAGCCAGGTCGGTTACATTCAAGGCTACAAGAGACGTTTCTGGCACGGAGACAACTTCCACCGGGGGAACGACGAGTTGGTGAGCTTGTTAAATGTTTATTTTGGTTGTTGTTGCTTATTTTTTTTAACTTTTGACACACGGTGCTCGTGTTGCTTGGCTCAGGCGTTGACCCCATTTTTTTTCCTCCTCTCTGCAGCCCGGAAGAGTGGTGACGCTGATCGAAGATGATGACGTAAGTGGAAAGCTCTACTTCCGTTTTTTTTTTTTTGCTGGGGATGCTGTAGAAACTGCAGGGGAGTTTCCAGGCGTTAAAAAAAAAAAGCCGCAGTGTAATACTGCTACACAACAATACTTAATAACTCATGTTTTCTCCTTCTCTTCTCGCAGGCGAGCACTTGGGGCGTGGCGTTCGAGGTGACGGGCGCCGAAGTCGAGGAGTCCCTGAAGTACCTCACCGTGCGCGAGACGGTCCGCGGCGGCTACGTCACCAAGACGGTGGAGTTCTTCCCCGAGGGGGAGAAGCAGCCTTCGGTTCAGGCGCTGGTGTACATCGCCACCCAAGAGAACGCCCTCTACCTGGGGCCGGCCAGCCCAGAGGTGATCGGCGTCCAGATCGCCGTGTGCCGAGGGAAGACGGGCCACAACCTGGAGTATCTGCTCCGGCTGGCCGAGTTCATGAGGAGCAGCTGCCCGCACGTGGAAGACCATCACCTGTTCTCCATCGAGGCCGCGGCGCTGAACGTGGTGTCCTATCTGTTAGCGGCCTAGTAGCTCGTAATCCTTTTCGTCGCACTAGTTTATATAGTGGACGTTACACACCACACACACACACACACACACTGAGGCTTTTCACATGTCATGCCACTCCACCTATGTTTAATGTTGTGAAATCTAGCTTTACACTACCATCCACTGTATTTGAATCCATCGAATGCTACTGAAGTGTCAATAAAAGGGAATCGTGATATTAAGTTTTTATTTTTATTTTACCCGTCTGATGCTTGACCTTGTGTTCACACTGTAAAGTCACTCCTGCCTGGTGCATGTTTGTACATCAGTTACAACATGTATGAGGACTAGGTTTTTATAAACTCCACTTGCACATTTTAATTTTTTTTATGGAGCTAAAATACCGTCCATTCCATACAGACTAATTATGGTAGTTGTACCTGTTTGCAATTCACCAAAAGACCACTCGGTTTTAAAATGTCACTGGTGGCAACTTTTAAATCCAGTTGTAAATGCCAATAAAAAAAAAAGTTAAAAGAGCTCTTTGTGTTTGTTGTTTATGCCTTCACAGTAACTGAGCCATGAATCTAAATTATTAACAAAATAAATCTTAAATGACATGTGGCTCATGGCCTCAGATCCCTCTAGTGTCTGTTAATTATATTTCTTTTTGTAAAAAAATCTGGCAATATGAAATGATACATCTGAAGACCAGGACAGTGTTATGCATCTATGAAACCAGAGGCCTTTTCTTACGATCAATCTGATGCACAATAAGAATACAGGGATAAATAACCTTTATTTCTCCTGAAATCTGACCTTCAAAGCTCCTTCGGATTAAACCGAGAAGGAAAGAATCGTTGAAGTTGTCAACACATTCACAATGAGGTCATAGATGGAGACAATGGAACACGTTGCACATATTTGGTTACGTCACCTGCGTGCAGCGTCTGAACCCACACACGGCCTGGGGCTTGTTCCAAGGAGCAGGTTTACTGAGACTCACTGGGCCGGGTGACTCTCCTGAGGTCTCGTTTCAGGTTCGACTGCGTTGCAGAATGCACTCGGCACGGTTTCATCCAGATAACTCCGTAAAAACCTGCTTTTCTTTTGGCGCAGTGAGCGCATGCAAACGTACATGGGATACTCCCAAACGCCGGCCGGTAGGAGTTTGTGCCCTGGACCTGATTCAAGTCCAGAGTCCATCCCGTTGCAGAGGCTTACATAACAACCCTGCTGGCCCGGGAGCGAAGCCCAGACCTGGAAGTCCTGTGTTTACAGTCGGCCCGGCGGCCGTGTCAGAGTGCACCAGGAAGAACACGCCGCTGAGGCGCTCATCGAGATGGAATCTCTCTGGCCCCTCACCAAACCCGTGAGAAAATATAGACTGGCATCAATTTAGGTGCACGGGTCAGAGTATCGACTTATCCACCAAATAAATAAATAAAAAATGTTGATTGGGTTATGTTTTATTAAATTAAGACCTCGATATGTACAATGTATTTGTTAGAGCGTCGGTGTATCCAAATTACAACAAAAAAAAGAAAGAAAAATCCGCCTTTGATGTTTCCCCGACACAATGGAGCTGAATGGAAATTGGTCCCGGCTGCTGAAAGCACTAAAACCATATGAGGAAAACCCTGTCTTTCCAAAAACAATGTCTCAATTACTGACCATTATATTCCTTTGGTGGAAAGTAGTTCCAATGAAAACCGTCCGCAGCGAGATCCCGAGGAACGGGGACGCTGTTTCTGGAAAACACTTACAGTTGAATCCTTTTTTTTAATGCAATTTCTGAACGCCGAGCGCAAACATAATTAGGCCTGTACGAAATGTAATTTAATTCTATGAATGTCCCCGGAAGTACAGACAACCGTGTGTGTGTGTGAAAGATGTGGTTGTAGTTTGCAGACAAGGTGAGAGATTTGGACCTTAACATTAAATATTTATGATTGCAGGTGCACGTAGGACCCAGAATACCTCTGTGATAGTTTACAATGTATTTAACAAACCTGAATGAGTATGAAAGGTATTGTTTACGTTTGCATTATTGTATCCATCCTCTGAAAGCTGGGTGAATAACTCAACTTGTGTAAGCGAGCAGAATGACGAAAAAAAAAAAAAAAGATGAAAAATTAAAGCAGAAAGGCTGATTAAGCACTCTTTTATTTTCAGTTGGCTCCTCCTGTTAGTAAAATGGCAGACGCATTTCTTCATATGTACACATGACATATAAAAATAGACAGGCAAATGAGGGAAAAGCCAAAAAGGGAAAACGTCGCCCTCATCATTATGTACAGCAATATAGAACATCCATTTTTAATCACACTATTAACACAAAACAAACAAGCCTATAACAGATGTAGTGCTCAACGTAGGACACTGATGCAAACTTTTCCTAAAACATCAATGACATCAAAGAGAACCGCAGACTCATCACAAAAAAAAAAAGAAAAGAAGCAATTTCTGAAAAATAAAAATGGCTTCAGTACAATGTACACAGTTTTTACAGGTGAATACCCCATTCGCCAACGATCACGAATTGCCCATTCTTTTTATTTTGTATTTTTTTAAACATAAACTCAAAATAACTTAAATAAAGACAAAACCAAATAATCTTGAGTGAATTAAAAAATGTTTTTTTTTTTTTTTTTTACCGTTAGCAGCATTTGCCGGATCGACCAGTACTCCCTCGTGTTTTGGAATACGATTTTCACATCATCCATTCGTTCATTTTCCCATCGGACCAAAAAATATATATATATATATAAATCACAGACTTTTCATTTCCGTCTGTACGGGAAAAAAAACATTTTGATGGACAAAAGATTTTCAAAAATGTTATAAGACCTGCCATGTTGGTGTGAGTGTGTGTGTGTGTGTGTGTGTGTGTGCATGTGTGTGTGTGTGTGTGTGTGTGTGTGTGTGTGTGTGGGTACTCACACGCATCATCCTCTCTTACAAAAATAGGCGCTTTAGTAGAAAAGCTGTAGACGTATCGTTTGGTAAAGTGTGGGACGGCACACGGTTCACAGCTCTGTGACATGAAGAACCGTCCACCGGGTTTGCACTGAGCATATCTACACCACAATTAAATAACCTAATGTACATGTGTGAGAATCAACAACACAAACAAAAAAAAAAAGAAAGAAAGAAAGAAAAAAATTAAATTAAATTTTAAAAAAAGACGGAAGACGTGGCTCAGTGCATTTGACAGTAACTCCCTAAACCGGCAAAGCGTCTCAAAGCCCTTGAAGCTACATGTGTCGGTGCACCTTCATGTTGTAACATCGCAGCCGGAGAGCAAACTGAAAAGAGTCCCCTGTCGACATTTATAAAAAAAAAAATAAAAAAAAAGGTACAGTCTTGTCTTGTCCCCCCCCCCCAAAAAAAAAGCACTTGAGAGTATATACTCGAGGCGGATTTTTGTCCACTGACCCGGACGCGTTTAAATAAGATTGAACCGAGTAATGTGGAGGCTGGTAGGGACTGTACCTTTAAATGATTGTGTGTGTGTGTGTGAAGAGGGTCATTTTAGTTGCCAGCAGACACAGCATGGTCCTCCAGGTAGTGAGCCTCTGTTACTATATATATATATATATATATATATATATATATATATATATTATACTGTATTCCCTATTGGTTTAGGCATAGGGGGTCTGTGGGGATCACAGTGAGAGTAGGTCAGTTTTATGTGTGTGTGTGTGTGTGTGTGTGTGTGTGTGTGTGTGTGTGAGGGCACATTCGTGTGTGTTCAGTGTGCATCATCGGGCCCCGGGACCACCGGGTCCCTTGCCCTTCCTGACTGCGCCGTGGCTGCTGTGGTGGTGGCCGTGGGCCAGCTGTTTGTGGGGGCTCGGCGTGGAGGCGCCTCCTTTGGCCTGTGGGGAGGAGCTCCTGCTGGGGTTGAAGGCGGGGCTGGTACCGGACCGGCCCAGGGAAGGCTGCAGGGGGCTGGACGCAGCGAGGCCTGCTGGAAGGCGGGACACGGACATAGGCACGGTTACGATAAGTGTGTGTGTGTGTGTGTGTGTGTGTGTGTGTGTGTGTGTGGGGGGGGGGGGGCAAAGTGTGACAGCGTGTGCGACCTTCACTGACCTTTAGAGACACTGTAACCGTACGCAGCATAAGCTGCTGCGGAAGCAGCCGCCGCGCCGGCCATCGCTCCCGCCATGGCCGCCGCACTGCCCGCCGTCGACTTGCGGCCACGCCCTTTCCCTCCCGACTTGGACCCGCCCCCGGATCCTTTGGGCCGCCCCCGACTCCGCCCGGACCGGCCTCTGCCGGGGCTGATTGTTTCCGAGGCCGAGATGCCTGAGGAAGAAAGGCGAGCACACAAAAGTAAAAACAAGAAGTTCATTTTTTTTTTTCTCTCCCCACAATCTTTGTACCAAAGCAAGTAGTAGCGAGTTATTTGAATATATAATGGCACATTGTGGACAGAGGAAACATAAATAAAAGTTTGACCATCTTAAAGTCCTTAAAAGACACTCAGACGATAGTTTTCCTGTCATATAGAAGCATTACTCATCTTTACGCTAAGTACAGGGAAGGCAAACACCAGAATATTGCTCTCATTTTTCCAAACTGTTAGAGCCAGTGTTTGCCTCTCTGGTAATGCGCCTAATCCCTCCAGCACCGCCTCCCCACCCGTCTGACTCTGGATAAACGACCCTTCCCCGAGGAGAGAAGGGCCCAATCCATCACCGACACCCCGGCTCAGATGAAACCCTCCACAAATCCTTCTCTCTTACCCACTAAATCTTACCCGTCCTCCCTTTTCACAATTGCTCCCTCATTCTAACCTTCCTCCCCTCTTTCAAACCTGTCATCACGACGCCACGCACATCTCAGACAGCACTAACCCCCCCCCCCCCACCCCCTCTGCGCTCTGTTAATAATCTCCCTGGCAGGAGCCTCTCGACATGGCGGCAAGCATCCCAGAATGGGTTTCCACCAGAGCGGCGTGTATTTAGGAGGGATTACCTTATTGCGGCGCAGATATATACCGCGCGAGTGACGTAAACTATCTGGATCACATCGTACGGGACGTAGCGAGACGTTGCGTCCAATGCGAGATAAAACCCCGGCTCATAAATCTAAATGAATCAGCTGCGTGGCGCATGCGAGGGAACGGACAATATTAAAAAACACGATAGTCCCGATAGTGAGGCGAGCGGAGCCGTGCTGCAATGACCTCCACGAGAGTCGCCGTTGGCAACGCGCGGCTTCTCGTGCTTTATTTGGCACATTTGGAGCTTTTGGGAACGAGAGATTGCGCGTGCCCGAGATTATCTGAAGTCGGGAAGCCGTCGAACACGAGCGCTGAGACGGCGTGCGCTAGTTGTGATTGAGTATGAAAGTGATTGTGATATTAGTGTTATGCACTTAATACATTCACAATATCCTTTGGGAATAAACTGAGCCGAACGCCTTGATACATTTTTCAATTTTCTTTGTGACAGAAATGTGACAGAAATTACTATTTCAGTATTCATTTCCCCAGAATATTATTGCATAGTGTAATAGAACAGCAATCCAAGAGGACATACTAAAATGTTCTCCAGCTCACCGTTCATGTTGTCAGAGACGGACCCCGACACGGAGGAGGGGGAGTTGGTGGCTCGAGACTGCGGCGCAGAGGACACGGGGTCGTCCACGATGACCAGCATGTCGCTGCTGCTCTCGTCCGCGTCCGCGTCCGGGGGTAACGAGCCGGGCTGGAGCTCGCTGCTCAGGGAGATCTGGCCGTGCACACACACAGACACACACACACACACACACACACAGAGGCAGGGGGTCAGCACCACAGAGGACGAGGGGTCCGGCACAGCGAAGGGAAACAATGGAGGACCGACGTAAGGAGCAACGAGGAGAAGGAAGGGAGGCACAGGAAGAAGAGAAGGAAGGATGGAATGGATAGGATGTAGAACGTGAGGACGAAGAGAGGAGGAAATGATCAGATTTAGGAAGGGAAGCAGAAGTGACACGGAGGAAGAAAGCATAACATGGAAACAGAGGAATCAATAACCCCCCACCAAAAACAACGAGCCATTTACAGCGTTTCCATCCTCTTCCACCTCCTTCCTTTTCATAAAAAGGACACTCACACCCCTCCTACCTCCTCCCCCCTGGATCCCCTCACCTCACTGAAGGGACTGGGCATGGCCGAGTCCATCTCTACGCTGATGAAGGAGTCGTCTCCGTCTGCGGAGAGGTTGGAGTTGTCCGCTGAGGTCGCATGAGAGATGACCAGGTTCACCTCCTTCTTCTTTTTGGTCTCGGACTCCTCGTTGTTCTTCTTCTGCTGGTTGGGAAACGGATGTTAACTCAACTGGCACTTGTTGAACCCGCTCAACGGATTCTCAAACGAGATGGTCGGCCAGCAGCCTGCTGGTCATGTTTGTACCGTACCTTCTCGGCGTACTTGTCCCTCTTCCTCTTGCGCTCCTTCACTTTGCTGCACTCTTCCAGCTCCCTCTTCTCGTCCTGTCTCTGACGCACTGGAGAAGACACAGCGCTTGTTTTTTATTGTTTCGTTTATTCCCCCCTCGCTCATAGTTAGGGTGAGGATTAGAGTTACATTTAACTTTTTTTTAAAGTCGACTAAAATACTCACGTTTCTTCTCCAGCTCATCGTCGTCCAACAGCAGGCCGACCACCTCTTTGGGTTTGAGTGTGTCTGGTTTGAAGTTGCCTCCAGAGATCACCACCCTTTGGATCTTATTACACAAAAACAAATAATTGATTCATTTTTTTTTTTCTTTCTTTTTTACTCGCGTCATTTAAAACAGTTTTTTTTTGTTTTTTTTTTGGTGTCATCTCTTGCGCGCCGGCTGAACGAGCGCTCGCGTTTCAGACCTCGCTTTTCTCCTTGGCCCGCTGCAGGATCCTCTCCTCGATGGAGCCCTGACAGATGAGGCGATAGACGGTGACCTGCTTGGTCTGGCCCAGCCTGTGAGCTCGGTCCATGGCCTGCTGGTCCACCGTGGGGTTCCAGTCGCTGTCGTAGAAGATGACCTGGGGGAAGGGAAAACATCTCAACTTGTACTGCTGCGTTGTTATCGTTTACCACGTTGGTTCAATTTGCGCGGCGACAGGGACCGGACGCGATGCAAACACCCCCCCACCCCCCACCCCGCCCCCGTATCTGTAATTCCTGGGACCAATTACAGGGGAAGTGTTATCCTGAGCGAACTCCGCTTTAACGAGACAGATGTCCCGCGTTAACAGTCACTTGGAACGTGAAAGTTAATCCCACTTGAACGGGGCTTTAGGGACACAAAGGGAGATGATGCTGATAAACGCAGAGAGAGAGAGAGAGAGAGAGACCATCATTTATATGTGGATGATCAGCCCCCCTCTCACACACACACACACACACACACACACACTATATTAATACTGAAACACTGGTCGTCACAAACTTTCTGACTCTTGTAAGTAAAAGAAAAGGGAATGTTGAGTGAAGTGTGTTCCCCCTCGGTGTGTCGGGGACACTCACGGTGTCGGCAGCAGTGAGGTTGATGCCGAGGCCGCCGGCCCTCGTGCTCAGCAGGAAGACAAAGATGTCCGTCCTACAGAGGGGCAAGGAGTGGGGGGGGGGGGGGGGGGGGGGGGGGGGGGGGGGGGGGGGGGGGGCAGAGAATAAAATGGAAAGAGATCATTTACAACCGTGCGAGTACAAATGTCCATATACAGTATCATGGAACTAAATTAAATTACAGTGTAATCGAGGAACTATTTGCACAAAAAAAAAACGTCGCCCCCGAGCTTTCAGCCTGTCAGCTAAAAACTGGAATGAAGCGTGTACTTGATTCCGGTGGTAGTGTGGTGACTGAACCCCAACCCCCCCCCCCCCCCCCCCCCCCCCCCCCCCTTACAAGAACTGAACACTAATGTAAACCAGAGCTTACACACTCACAAGGAAATAGAAGCACAAACATATTTGGACGTGCACGTGTAAGATTAAACCATCCGCTGATTGCTGCAATATACAACATAGCGGATTTGCAGTTAAGTTAATGGCAGAAAGCCCCACACACACACACACACACACACACTGTAGATCCTATCTATCTTCACCCACCGGCTCTGGAAGTCCGCCACCATGTCTCTGCGCTCAGAAATCTTGGAGGATCCGTCGAGGCGCATGTAGGTGTGCTTACGATAAACCATGTACTCCTGGAGAGATGGAGGAGAAGATAATTTAGACAACCGATGAGACAATTTATTTCACGTTAAAACTTCTCCGCCCATTTATTCTTCTTGTTGGCCAGAACTCTGCATACTGCCGCCTCCAAAAATGTCATCATTATGAAGCGTTTGCTGTAGATAAGTTGTCACTATGCGATCAGTTACTTTACGGCTGCACGGAATTCACGAATAAGGTTTTTTAATCCAAACCTTTCTGGATCACCTTCAGTTTTGATATTTTGAACCCAACAAACATACGACCCGTCTGAAAATGTTTTTTTGCTGAAGTGAATGAGTTCTCAAACATGCACAGCTACATGGGTCTTCCTGTGAGGATCAAATAAAGCCTGTCGGTCTACTTGTTGAGCCCCGAGGGTCAAAATAAATACTAATCTTCGATGTAAGAATTTCCGTCCGAGTCCAAAATATTAAAATCCCACATTTCTTATGCACATTTGCTGGAGTTGAAACCTCAATCTCGGCCCAGAGACACTGAGAAATGCAGAATTTGATACTCAACCCCCCCCCCCCCCCCCCCCCCCCCCCCCCCCCCCCCCCCCCCCCCCCCCCCCCCCAATGTCTGCTAAGCTGTGTGTGTGTGTGTATGGGAGGGGTTCTTTAAGTGCAACAGCAGTGATGAGGTGGCATGTTGATCTCTCTTTAAGCACCGCCCTGAACCCCCGACCCGCTCACTCCAACATGTCAGTGCCCCCCCACCCCCAAAAAATAAAAAAAAACCAGATGAACCACAAATACTGGCGCGCGTCACGACTCACCTCTCGCAATCGTTAACAATGATATCAGTGATTTGACGGTATGTTTTCTGTGACCCTCCAAACCCCCTGTCGTGGCTCTCGGGTGGGGGGGTGGGGGTGGGGGGGGGTGGGGGGGTGGGGTAGGGGGTGGGGGGGGGGGGGGGGTCTCGGTCCCGGCAGGGCTCGCCCTCCTGGCTCCGTTCCCAGCAGCCCCATCTGCTCCGAGTGAACACTACATTAGGGACCATTAGCCCGCCGCGCGCCAAAAACGCCGCTAACCTTGTTGAATTGGGTTTTGAGGGCTCGCCAGCAGGATGTTGCAGATACTGTTGCTCCCACGGAAAGAAAAAGTCTTACTCAGCCTACCGAATGTAGAAGAAAATCATCTGCCCAGATCATCGGGGGGGGGAAAAAAAGAAAGAAAAGAAAAGTAGATCTGCAACCTTCAGCTGACGTGATTTATAGCCTGTGGACTTTCTCGGAGAGAGCTGCCACATCTTTACCTCAACAGCTGGCAACCTTCTCTCGCATTGTGTTTGGGTTGCCGTTAATCAGAAGTGACACAGCTTTATTTCTGCACGTGTTCCATAGGAAGGGGGTGAATGCACTTTTAACTGGTCAACGTGTTCATCCAGCTGTCAGCGGCCCATTATGGAACACATTTAGTGAAAACTACATCTGTATGGCTGCGATATCCGACAACAACAACAACAACAAACTTGGAATGATGTATGGGAGACATTTGTTTAAAAGCGAGACGACATTTCCTCATTTTTTTTTTTTTTTTTTACGTCTCTGCTCACATGGCAAACCTTCAGAGTTTGGCACTTTGGGAAAAAAAGCAGCTCTTAGGAACAGCGAGGCGTGGCCGGCGGTTTGTTCTCCACTTCCCAAACAATAATGAGCCCCCGAAGAAACTCGGTGTGTATTTAGTGCTGGTCTTGGGAACGCGGCGAAACAGTCTGTTCCCAACTCGACAACCGCTAACAAATAACGACGTCGAGAGAAAAGAACACGCAGTGTGTCACCACGGAAACGTCTTTGTAGAGTTTAACTGTTCTCAGTGCCATATAATAATAATAATAATAATAATAATAATAATAATAATGTACAGCACTGACATACAAAAACAACAGAACAACATGTTTGAGTGCTGAATTAACTGAAAAGGACTGATTGTACTACATCAAAGTCCGTTCACGGGTTTTGAGGAGTACGAAAACATCGTATGAAGTCTGATGGCGATAAAAATTTAAGATCGTAAATATATTATAAATCGGTGGAGGGATTTTTCATATCAGCAGCTTCTGGACCAGTCATATCTAAGAGCAGCGCCCCAGTCCAGCCCGTGACAGAAGACTGGACGAAGCTGCAACGCCATCCATCCATAAAAAAACTCCACTACCCACAATCCCCGTAAAGGTAACTCTTAATGCACACTTTGTTTTCTTTGCATCACACAGCGTAGCAGAATGCATCATGACTCATGACTCTGTGTTGCGTAACGGGGCACCCGGATCTCGGCGATCCATCACCCGGCTGCGTGATGATGTCACCAGGAGACCGGCGACGAAAACAATGACGGCGGCGACAGAGATTCGCATCGGCCTCCTCCTTCACTCTTAGTCACAGTCTCGTGTGCGGGAAATCAACTCCATCTGCAGAATTTTAATCCCCGACCGATAGGAAAGATAATATGGTTTGAGGAAAACTGAGAGAGCATACCTTGGTGGGGCGGGGGCTAAAAGGGTTAACGCGTCATCGAAGCCGCCTTGAACACTCTTCCCATTGCTGTTTTCCTACGACCTCAAAACACAAGGCCGTCCCACCGTTTTCCCAGACACACACAGGAAGACGGCCCTTAAGTACCTGGGCCGGGTCTGAATGGGGGTGTGAATAGGGGGGGGGGGAGACAACAATAGAGGATTGCACCGATGGCCGTCGACCACCGGCAGAATTGCTCTGCGCCGTCATTTTCCTTTTGCAGTGATGCAGACTTCAGCAAATACTTTGAACTCGATGACGTATCCGTGTTGACTTTGTGCCCATCAAAGCAGCTTAAATCACTTATCCTCTGTAGATTAAAGTAATAAAACCGTAAGGCTTTGTGATGATCTTTCCTCATTAGCTCCCGTCTCCAACAACTACCTTTGTCTTCTTCAGAATGTCTCTCTCTTCTAACCCTAAGGCCCTTTGCCACTCCCATCCCATCCCCCCTCCACATCGCCTCCTTTTCTCATTCCTTCCAGTCATCCCTCCCATCTGGCTGCCTCCCCTGCAGATGAGACCCCGGCTAATTAGCCCTGACCTGTTAATTAGCCGTCTAATGAGTCCGCTAACGAGGGACAGGCGGGCTGATTAGGAGGTACCGGAGCTCGATATCTCGCCGGTGGAGGCCGACCAGTTCAAAAAACTCGCCTGGAGCGACACGGGTATATGCAAATGGGAAAAAGAATTTTAAAAAAAAGGTGTGTTTTCAGAGAAAAAGACTTTTAAGTCTTCAATAATGGCGCAACTAAAACTCATTATTTTTTTGCATGAATTATCATGTTCAGTGTGTGTGTGTGTGTGTATGTGTGTGTGTGTGTGTGTCATACCTCCAGTAGGTCTATCATGCGGGTCATTTGGGAGTAGATGAGGACTCGGTGTCCGTGGGCCTTTAGCCGACTCAACAGGATGTCCAAGGTGTGCAGCTTGCCGCTGTCCGTGATCAGGCTCTCCTTATCTAGAAGAAGAAGGGACGAAGAAGTGAGAACATCATATATATATATATATATATATATATATATATATATATATATATCTTATTGGTTACCAGAATGTAAAGAAATCCAAAGCAAAGCTTGTCATGTCACTCTTTTCCTTTATTTAGTGTTTTTACTTGATATTTTTCATAATACGTCTGCTTACTGGCAGAATACAGGAAAGCAGCCCAATCAATTCAGAGGTTATTAACTCTTCCCTGATCAATACAAGTCTTCAAAGGTATTGTATTCACTGGGCTAAAGACCTTTTCACCAGAGTGGATCAGCCTGCGGATCAATACTCCTAAATCTGTGTCTAATCTGGTGGCTGTTTAAATAAAGCGTGTGCCCTCATTGACTGGGCTGCTGATGAGAGAGTGATGGAGAACGAACAAGAAAGAGAGCGAGAGAGAGCGAGAGAGAAATGGTGAGAACAAGTGATTTACACTCCCGTCTCACACAATGGCACAAAAGACGAAACAAATAGGCCCGGCAGTTGGTCCCCGGTCAGGTCACCGCCAACACCACGTCAGGTGCTGCTCGGCCCTCGATTGACCAGAGAGAGAGAGCAAATGGGGTAGCAATCTGATCCGGGGTCTGCTGTTGAAGTGGTTCCTTCCATGTCCAGCTGATGAGGAATTAATGTCATCTGGCACAATGGCAGAATGAGAAAAGGGGCCGGGGGCCGTCATCGACCCGGGAACAGGCACACTATGGTGTTTGACCACGGGGTCGCGACCCCGAGTGAGGGGAACCTAAGGCCAGGGCCGGGGTCGGGTGACAGGGGGGGGGGGGGCAGGGTTACAAGAGAGTCCCTGTGGGAGAGTCAGGCTCGGCCGCCTCGCACTCCAGTCGGACACTTGTTCCCAAGCGCCCCCCTTTTGTGTGGCGAAAAACACGGGACGTATAAATATTTCCCCAGTCTCGTTTCCTCGCTTTGTCGATGCGCCGTAACCAACGGCGTAACCAACGGCGCTCCGTTAAATCCCAAACACATGCTCCTGCAAAACAATGCGTGTAAAAAGCCGGATAAGAAATGTGCCAGCGTGAAGACAATAAAGTGCGCTAACGTCTCGCAAAACACTCACAAACTGGATGGTTCTCCATTTGAACCAGTAGCATTCTATGCTAATGCGTACTCGGACTGAACCCTGACCTGTGACCCTTTAGTATAGCCCCCCCCCCCACCGCACACACCCCTCAAAATAAAAGGTCAGGCCCTGTCGAGGTGTTAAAGAGGAACTAATAGAACAGATGAGCTGGGGGGGGGGGGGACACTCTGGGGAAGCATCGGAGAGCAGGTCACTGTGGAGCACCGTCGGCCTGTCGGAGGCATTTGTTGAATCAAAGAAAACATCGACGTCTTTCACTTCACTCCTTTGGTTTTCCTCCACGCAGCCGGCACTTTTCACTCATTAACATTCTCAAGGAGTATATATATATATATATTAAAAAAATAGCCGGGATGAAATCAACCAAAAAAAAAGGTAAAGGAGGAGGAGGAAATGAAGGGGAAACCCGCCGAGAGACGATAAACTAAATCTGAAGCAAACTTAACTGTAGATTTACTCGTCGTTCCAGACCGGCGTGGCTCATTCCGGTTACGTACCGAGAGAACCGGCGCGGCGCACCCCCCCCCCCCCCCCCCCGAGATTACACAAACACTGTATCCCGCCGCCAAAGACCTAATAATTGCCCGTGGCGTCGAGAAAGTGGGGCAACCGAAGAGTAAAAAGGAAGCGAGCGTGCGACATGCACAGGATTAGACATGTGCGGTGGTGGGAAAAAAACCAAAGCATTAATAAATAAATAAAAAAGGTTCCAGACGGAGAGTGAAGGGGGGGGGGGGGGGGGGGGGTGTCTGCGGTGGCTCCGGCTACAGCGGGGCCCCCGGTATTAAGCGCGGCGGCGGTGGCGGTGATGTCGTGGTTACATTCAGACGTGGGCCTCCTCACCACAGGTGCCAGTCGAACGAGGGCCGCTGCGGCGATACCAACCACCCAGATGCAAATACTCATATATGCTCAATATTGCTCAAGCCTCTGCCACCAATCCAGATTACGCTTAAGCCTCCAGACTCCGACGCCCTGTTTGAAGAGAAGTTAAAGCCCTTATCTCAGGATCTCTGTGGCCAAACAGGACTGAATGTTGTGTGTATTTAATCCAATTCTTGAAGGGTGAAAACTGTAAAGCTGAACATCCCATATTAAGCACTTAGACACTATGATTTCTGTGTTAAGAGGCACGTCGGTCGTGGGTAATTCTTTCGTTTATGCCTGGATCATGAGGCTCTGCTCCTTGAGAAAAGAGCCGCGGTCCGACATCTCGATCTCTCTGAACTCGACCGAGGGAACCCGTCAGATCTCGATCGTATCCGAGAAGGAGAAGAAAGAAAAAAAGCAGTTGCAACACACGACGTGATCGTGAAAACACACACACACACACACAAAAAAAAAAAAGATGCTACGTTATCAAAAAGGAAGGCCGGGAAACAGATGTCCGACAGAAACGGCGAGGCCGTCTGCCCCCCCCCCCACACACCTGCGCGACAATCCAAACTCCTTAAAGCCCCCGAGACGTGGCTCTGCCGAGAGAGGTGACCGAGTTCAAAACATTTAGAGCTGCGTATAGAAAATCTAAATGTCGCCGCCATACCCTATGAAGCAAAGCCAAGAAAATTAATAATTGGGATTTCGGGCTTTGTAGGTTCTGTCGTGTTCCAACGCAACACTCATGGCTTACGTTATAAGCTCCACGTGGCTGAGCGTTGGTCGTGAATGTGAACAAACTGGATGTAATAAACCATGCATGCAACATGAATTATAGGGAGCTGAGAAGGATTAAAACGGATACGTCTGTATTTATAACTCGGTAGGCCGCTGAACATGAACTGGCCTGTTGACAGTGTTATCACGTGAAGCTAAGGGCCAAACAAAAAGGGAGAACACGTCCCATGAGAACCAAACCGCAGAACATTTGGGATCCTTTTCTTAATACGCGAGTATTATAAAAGGAAATAAATAAAGTGCAGTGAAATAAATAAGACTAGCCCCCCCCCGTGTCTCCGGGATGTCTGAGGGGGCCTGTGTTTGTATACTGGATTTTAACTGCGTCTAAACTAAGACGAAAAAAAATGTAACTTTCTAAATTGTGGACCGACGAGGACGAGGAATCACCGCGAAAACACAAGCAAATCCCGTGTGGTGTCACACCACTCCGCTGTTACTATGGATACACATATCAAGCTTCACCACCTGCCCCCCCCCCCCCCCCCCTCCCTCCACCCACCTAAATCCAATCCAGTCTAACTGCGGTGTTCTTCCTCGTCTCCTCCTCCCGTCCTTACCTCCTGCTGGCAGATTAAGCTACACTCTCCTGTCCCTCCTCTCTCCCCCTTCCTACCACATCCACTGCGCCCTCTCGACCCCCCCCCCCCCCCCCACACACACACACACACACACACACACACACACACACACACACACACACACACACACACACACACACACACACACACACACACACACACACACACACACACACACACACACACACACACACACACACACACACACACACACACACACACACACACACACACACACACACACACACACACACACACACACACACACACACACACACACACACACACACACACACACACACACACACACACACACACACACACACACACACACACACACACACACACACACACACACACACACACACACACACACACACACACACACACACACACACACACACACTCTCTCCCTCCCCCTGCTGTCTGTCCCCCGACAGTGTAATCCAATCCCTGTAGGGCCAGAGCCAGGGGCCTGACACGGTCCTGACCCAATTAGAGGCCTGCTGCCAGCTAATTAACCCCGGCCCAGCCCCGGTGCCTGGCGCCTGATACTCCCAAACCAACTACGGAGCTAATTTCATTAATACGCCACTACAATCTTCTGTCCTTCCCCCCCCCCCCCCCCCCCCCCCCCCCCCCCCCCCCCCCCCCCCCCTCCTCCTCTCTGCTGCGACGCGGGCGCTCGATGCCCAAAAAGCCAAGAGCGGAGATGCACCCCCCCCCCCCTCAAAAAAAATAAAAACCAGGGGAGGGAAGCGGGGCCAGATGCGATCGGTAAAAAAAAAAAAAGAGGCGACGAACAGCAGCGAGAACGCAGAATGAAGAAAGAAAGAAGAAAAGAAAAAAAAAAAGAGAGAGAAAACGTCAAGAGCTGATGAAAGAAGATAGATGGACGGTTATGTGAGAAAGAGAGACAGATGGGGGGCCACGGAGCGGGTCGAATCAGAGATCGAATCCAGCGCCGGCCCCCCCTCACTGTATAATGAAACTTTACACTGTGCGATCAATAAGTCAATGGGCAACACTTGTCCAGCGCCGCTGATGATGGAAATATTAGCCCGGCGCTACTTTGCTGCCTCTGCATTCGGTATTGACAAAAGTCAGACTCAAACTTAATTTCCCTCGCAGCTCCAGCGCCGGCGGAGCTAAGAGCCAGATGCCGGCGTGGGAGGTTTCTGGGGATGCAAAGTGGCGGACGGAAGAAAAAAAAGCAGGAGATTTACACATGATAAACTAAACTAATACAAAAAAAAAGAAATGTGTCTGCATCTAGAGCCAAATGACAAAAACACGCATTCCTGAAAGCCCTGAAATGTGTGTGTGCAACCACTTGTGACAGTGTATATATATATGGAACATGTTTGTTAATACATCACTCTCTCCCCTCAAACAAGTAAGGGGGAACCCTTCTCTTGGTTCTCCACGAGTGGTTAGGCAAGGGGAAGAGACAGACAGTCGGGGGGCCTCCTCACCACACCACTGTGAACTGTCATTAAGATAGATTACTGCTAGTTGCCTGTGGCCAGCGCTGACTCGACACACACACACACACACACACGCACACACACACACACACACACACGGTGTCATCACATAGGTATAACGTGGCTAATGTCTCCCCCTTCAGTCTACTTTGGGATTAAAGTTCCTAAAGAATCAGTGAACACGCCTTTCCATCTTGCGGGGACGCATTAATAACCATAAATTGGACGAGGAAAGCAAAACAAACCCTCTTCCCCTTTACACACTTGGCTGGATGGGTTTTCTTCTTTTTTTCTTCTCTGCCGCTGCCAAAAAAAAGGAAAAGCTAAACACCACAGACGGTAACCGGTGCCAGTTTTAAATGCACACCGAGAGGGGCGGAGTCAGACGGCGATGTGGTGAGGCTGGCCGTCTGTGTTGTTCTGTGCCCGTCCGTCTACCGGAGGGCCGGGGAAGCTTCCTGCCATTTTGCTGGAGAGTCGGTCGTTTCTTTGATGGGACAGGAAGGCAGAACTGCATTTCCCACAGCCTGATGTGGGCCTCTCTCTCTCACTCTCTCACTCTCTCTCTCTCTATAGTCAATTTCCAGCTCACCACAAAAAGGTAGAGCGAGAGCCAACAGCGGGCGCCACAGTGAGAAGGCTGTCATTTTGCCGAGTGGCGCCCCTCTAATTACCCCGAAAGCGACGCCGGGGGGGGGGGGGGGGCAACAAGGACAAGCGTGGAAGGTTATTTCCGTGTCGTGCTGCAAATAATCCTACGGTCGCGTTTTCCCTTTCGAACTAATCTTTAACCCGACTCGTAAGTCGTCCAGATGGGAAGTTTTTCCCGGAGAGAACCAACAGGACTCGAAGCCTCTTCTCCTGTCAAGCCCTTGGTGGCGAATATTACCCTGCATGCACCTTGCTTTCTCTGCAACCAGGTGCACATAAATCGTCAATATTAATATTAGCAAGACACACTAAAACGTCTTTCCCGAAGGGGAATTCTGCCATCACAATAACATCAAACAAACAAATAAATCTGGGGAGGTCCAAGACATTCCAGCCCCGATTCTTAATAAGCCCTCTGATTAGATTCCTCTGCCGATATCAGTGGGCAAGCCGTGCTCACGCCACGGCGCTCGAAACAAACAGTCATTCATTCCGCTCTGCCATTTGTTCTCAGAAAAAGGTGTGGGTGGGTGGGGGGGGTGGGGGGGAGACCATGGAGAGCGGAGTTGAGGGAGGGTGGGAAACCTGAGCCGGGCCGCCGTACATATCTGGGCCTTGATGCGGCGACAATGTGTTCAGGCGGGAGGACGGGTGCCGGAGTGTTGGGTCACTTCCTTCCTACCGAGGCTGAGAAGCAAGTGGGAGACCCAGACGGACCGAGAGGCCAGATACTGATTCCAGATCAGCGGCCCGGTCCTGTCTGTTGGAGGGAGAGACGGGGAGGTGAGGCTTGTCCCTCGGGCGGCGTGTGAATACAAAAAGGCAACGCCGCCGAGCGTGGGAGAGAGACACCTCGGGCCCCCGTGTGAGCGCTGCACAAATTCCCTGAATGGGCCCGATGGTACAGAGCACACGCACACACATATACACACACACACACACACACACACACGGACCATCTATTAGTGTTACCTAACTCAGCACTTGAACAATGACCAGTAGCTAAACTTCCTCGCTTTGTCTGCCTCCGTATAACTTCACAAGAGCTTTCAAGACTGTTCTCACACACACACACACACACACACAACTGTTTTGTTTCTCACTTTTACAAACAAAACGCTCTCACAAGCACATGTAGATGGATAAAAGAAAACATCATTATTTTAAAGCATTACTATTGCAATCTGTGAGAGAGTGGGATGTGAAAATGTGTGCATTGCTTATCAAAGCAGTATAAAAAAGAAGTGTTTTTTTTTTTATGTGCCAGGAATGTCCACGGTCATCATAATCCATGACAGACGTGGAGCGGGTCAGCGAGAAGGGAAGTGTTGTCTGTAAAAAAAAATTAAAAAACTGTGATGGCCTCTCTCACCCTGGACATCCATCAGTCATCGGAGCCCCTGGCAGAGAATCAGCGCCAGCTGACCCTCGACAGGACAAGCGGAGCTCTTCCGATAAAAGGCGCTTTGCGAGCGCACGCACGCACACACACACACACACACACACACACAAAAAAAACAACACTTATTCCCCGTATTCACACACCTTAACGGAAATCGCCGGTATGCATTAATGCGTGTGAACTCCTGCAGAATGCCTTCACCTCAGCAGGTCCATCGGGTTGCGAGGGATCGGGGCAGAGGGACACGTGCCCGGCTCGGCCCCCGCTGGCCATCCTCTCAGGGCCCCTATTTCAGCCTTCAGTCAAAAAAACTGGATTTCCAGCATTTGATTTAAACCGTCAGTTCAAATTGGGCTCAACGGTAGCAACTATGGGTTACCGTCACTGAACTCGTGAGCTTAGAAAACACTTCTACGCTCGAGCTCTGTGTAAAGCAGCCACACAACATCACACACAAAGTCCTTACCAGGTATCCGGATGTAGGACCACCCGTGCCGCGGGTAGAGGGCCATCACACCCCCGGGGCATTGTGGGTGGAACGCGTTGGCCCTCGCGAGCCAGTCTGAGGCGAGATCCGGGGAGCCGTAGAGGAAGCACTGTTTGAATACGGTGCCCCCGCCACCGCGCGTCACCCGCCACTCGTACTCCGCACTGCGATCGTCACAGTACCGCTCCATGGGAACCGCCGTCACCTAGGAAACCAGACAAAAAAAAGATTTTTGCCTACATATGAAACGAAAGAAAATATTGCGTGGCCGGGAGAGGATGAGTTGAAAAACTATTCATTTTCAAATGCAGAGAAATACACCACCTAGATGTATACTTGAATTACAGATAGAGGGAAAAACAATGCATGAATGCTGATTTCACTGAATCGGCAGGTTTTATGTGTGTGTGTGTGTGTGTGTGTGTGTGTGTGTAGGAGGAGGAGGGGGCAAGAGGAAGCTTGACTACTGGTGGAGTCTCTGTTTGTTTTAAATGCAGCTGGAAGCCGCAGCGGTCGCCCCCCCCAGCCCAGCCACACACAGTCAAACACACATTTCACAGATAAGTGCTCATTGTTGAAGGCCTTAAAAAAAAAAATACAATGTGCACCGCGCTTTCCTTTTCCACGACCACCCAAATGCTTGTCTGTCTTGCACGGGTCAGCGCGCACACACACACACACACAGGCCGTCCACACAAACACACAGAGGACATGCAAGAGCGCCTTTATTGGGCCACTTGCTGCTCTCACACACACACACACACACACACACGCACGCACCCTGGGCGTGGCGGCGAGCAGGAACTTGGGTGGCAGTGTGAGCTGGCAGGGCCGCAGCGTAGAGGTGGAAGAGTTTCGACTGTGGATCCTCACGTCTGCGTGCCCCATCATGCCGGGCCTTAAGGCTGTGAACACCAGGTCCTGAAACACACACACACACACACACACACACACACAGAAAGAGATTATTACTACAATCCTTTTCATAAAGCGCACATCTTCAAAAATACAGCGATTACATCTGAGTGATTACATCAGAGTATTAAATTGATAGTAATTTAAAAAGCCACAACAATTGATTTTACACCTCCTGCTGAACTTATTCCTGCTGTGATTTATGGCAAAGTGGGCAATTAAAGAATTGTAGGAAACAAAAGTAAAAGTAAGAGGTAAACAAACCGAAAGCAACAGAGATTAGAGTGCGGCAGCGGCGCTCATGTTTTTTATTAACTGCTCTGATGGTATTTAAGTTTTTTATTGGCTACATGCCTGACGTGTTATATAAAATGTCAACCAAGTGCTTAAAATGTTATGTTAAATCTATGATTATGCAGCTTATGTGATTTTAGTCGAGTGTCACAGGATTAACGGCGCGGCTGATCGTGTAATCGTTCCTGCGCGCACACACACACACACACACACACACACACACACACACACACACACACACACACACACACAATAAATTATACATGCATTGGAAGCGAAGACATAATAATGGATAATTCATGTTTACAACGCAGTGGTAGGCGTTATAAGAGTTATGCATTACTGTCTCTGTGTGACGGTACAGAAATGGTGGATCCACAGCGCCATCTACAGGCAGAGCTTATAGAAGGACTCAGGTTCTCTCCAACAGACTCAAAACATGCTTCTTGGCCACATAAATACACCAAAGCAGAAATCGGTTTTTTGAAGCCAAAGCGTGGCTGAAAAACATTATTAGTATTTCACCTTTTTTTTTTTAGGGACAAATGGGAGGATAATTCTCCACAGATTTGTTATTCTGCACGAGACAATTTAGAAAGCATGCTGCCAGTGCGTTTGAGTGATGATTAGCTGTGTGGGGGCTCAAGAGGCCAGTCGTGTACTGTCACTTTAAGATGCATGATTGACAGATGGCATGAAAGAACGTAAAGCATGTTAACGAGGTATTCGGAGTTGCCCGGTTCTCTCAGATCCTCAACGGGGGCAGCAGGGAAGCTGAAAGCAGTGCTTGACCACACCGCCAGAGAGAGAGAAAGAGCCAGAGAGAGGGAGAGAGCCAGAGAGAGGGAGAGGGGTGAGCCGAGCAGAGAGAAGAGGCGATGGGTGCCAGATAGACGGCTTCAAAAGAAAGTTGAGGAGCTGAGAGGTAAAAAAAAAAAAAAAAAAAATGTGGGTAGTGGGTAATTTCTAGAAGCTTGAGCAGGAGTCTGTGGGTCAGCATGGTCACACACTATCCGCTTTTTTTTTTTTTTTTAAAGTTCTCTCTTTTCACATTTTAACTTGCTTTTTTTAAAGATTGCTCTGCTCTTTCATTCCTTAAGCCGCTGGGCAGCTGCCCGACTCCGTGTGGTGAAGCCAAGAGAGGAAGAGGAGGATGGAATTACCCCCCGACAGCATATTTTCCACCCGATGAACGACTCACAAACACGGAGAACTTGCAGCGGCTCTGCCGGGCTGCTCACAGCCTTCGAAAGCGCCTCTCTTTCGAAATTAGGTTTCGATATTGCCAAACGATACAAAAATACGGGCCGTCTCAATGTTACCCTGCGGGTTCGGAGCTGCAGACTCCAGCACATATGAAAGCGTTTAAGTGAAGTTGAGAAGGACTGTGGTGCTGCGCTACATTTATCTGGAGTTACGAAACTGACAAACATCACCGACTGCGACGCACCACTTCTCCCCAATCATACTAATCATTTAACTAATCGATATCTCCAGCTTCCGTTAGGGCTATCAGTGTCGTCGTAGGCAGCTTTCCTGTGACAGGACCTATGACATCATATCAACCAAATAGCATAAAAAAACTAAACAAATGGACGGCGCTCCGCTGCACTTCGCCCTGGAGACAACACAGAAGGCAGGACAGTGTCACTGGGTCACGGGGCGACAAAAGGGATCGGGTTCCTCACTGGATCCCAGAGGAGGGGCGAGGAACCCGGTGGCAGAAAGCAACACTGGCTGATGCTCCGGGGGGGACATTTCAACATCGTCGGCAGACTCAAAAAGGTTCTTGGGTAGAGATTTCAGTCTCTGTGTGTGTGTGTGTGTGTCTTGTAGGTTTTCTCACCTGTACAACGGAGCTGGTTTGCGTGTTTGGGAAGTTGGTGGGTCTGTTCAGCCACAGAATTAGGTCCTTGCGAGACAGACACTTGCTCGTGGGCTGCGACCTCCCCGTCTCCTCCTGCGAGTCTCCGGCTTCCTCCGGACCGCCTCCTTCAAGGCCGAAGAGGCGCTGATGGTGGAGCCGGTATGCAGATTTGTGGGACAGAAAAAGGGCTAACCATCTGAGAAAGGAAAAAAAATTAATTACAAAGATTATTTCCATAGAAACAAAACTTTATAAAGAATCCCCATATTCACTACATTGAGTTGGGCATTTGTAATCATCCAACAGACATGAAGATGGACACTTAAAGCTTACCTTACTAAGGTCCCTTGCAGCATGAGATTGGACATCTCAGCCGGTGACACGTCGATGAAGCGCAGGAAGGAGAAACAGCTTCCTTTGTCATCAGCTGGAACACGGAAAGAAGAATATGAGTCCAAACGAAGAAAAATAAATATACGGAAGTACACGTACGGAAATAACAAAAAAGGAAAGACATCGAAGGAGGAGGAGAAAGGAGGCATCGGTGTGAAGCTGGTTCTATTCAGTGTCTGAATTCAGAGCTTCACACGCGCTCACCTTTTCTGTGGAAAAGAGACTGCTGGATGTGATTTGGGGAGAAGGGAGACAACAGCACTTGAAGTAACCTGAGGGGGAAGCAGAGACGGATCGAGTTACACCACTGCACGTGAGAGAAGCCACGAGGAGACTGAACGTGGGATGATTATGGGAATCCAGTCCGACCAACAATATTAGTATCAAAATCTAGAAGATAAATTAAGTGTGTTGAAAGTGTTAAATGCTCGTAGACCCGTTGTCAGTGGACGTGGTATCTGTGTGGACGGACTCACTTGTTTCTGGCCTGGTTGTGTGCGTGGATGAGGCCGTGACGGTAGAGGAACTTTGACATGGTGTAGGGCTTCAGGGACATGTGGAAAGGAGAGCGCGTCTCCTGGCGCTCAAACAGGTCAGGGTGGTTACACACCTACACACACACACACACACACACACACACACAGTCAGTGTATCTAGAAGAACAAACCGATATTGTGCTTGTGCTCAGACTGCCAAATCGTTGTTTAATAGTACATCTCAAATTTTAGTCGTAAAAATATAGTGCTAGTATTGCTTTTGGAACGCCCTTTGAAAATCCGCTGGAGAAAAAATAAATAAATAAGAAAAAAGTTTTGATAATACGATCGTTCAAATGATCCTCGAATTATTATAATAACGGCAATCAATCATTGAGATTGCCCGCGTCTATCTAGCGCCGCGATCGTCTCGCGGCTCGTACCTTCCTGAACTGCATGACGAGGTTCATGAGGGAGGAGGTGGTGGTGTGGGACTGCTGGGCCGTGCCCATGGAGGACTGCAGCAGATCCTCGATGGTGATCTTGTTCCTCAGCGCCTGGTAGAGCAGCCGCTGCCGGGATGTGAGCTGGCAGTAGGTCAGGATCTCGATCTGTGTCGGAGAGCGGAAGAAGTGTGTGTGTGAAAAGTCTTTTCGCCGATGAGCGTTCAGACCCGCCCGTGGAAGTGTTAAAAGAAGGGAGGTATTAAAACTGAGCCGTTGAGGCACCAGCATCACTGCCATCTTGTTTCTTGAGGAATAATAAATGAACGGTGCGGTAACATTTCACGTCCTTACTGATTACATGAGAAATCTATTTATTGGACCAACGACACTGTAAAGAGTGTCTCTGTTTTTCCTTGAAGAACGAAGGAATGTGCGTTTTAATGACGGCAGTCATTAAATTATTATTATTAAATTATTATTATTATTATTATATTCTCAGCTGGACCCGTTCGGTAAAAAAAAGAATGATTTCCAGTCGTCTGCATATAAAACACGAGACAAATGAGTCAGCATTACCGCTACATGTTCTCTCCATTAGAACACAAAGTTTTGTATTTATATATGTATATATTTATTTATGGGCGCAGACCTTACAGCCAACTTGACCCACATTCTTTAAAACACACATCGAAAAAATCTCTGGTGTCATTGCTTTAAAGAGAGCCATTAAAACTGATGACAAAACCAGAGAAAGCAACCAGTGAAGACGAGGAAGAAGAAGAAGGAGGAGGAGGAGGAGGAGGAGGAGGAGGAGGAAGTGGGCTGGCAGGACGACACTTGGGTGTGAAGGAAAGTGAAAAGGACAGATGCGGGGGAGTGGTGAACTCTCCGATTCTTCTGACCCTGCGTATCGAGACTCCCACGGTGCACGAGCGAGTGTGTGTGTATGTGTGTGTGTGTGTGTGCGCTCCTCGAGTGACAGCGAGAGACCCAAGAGTCCTTACTACAACACGCTGCGTGTCAGTGATGCGAACGGATGGAGCGCTACATGATGTTTACAAAAATATATCGCCACGTCGTTTTGTCCCATCGCACGCCAGAAAACTTTTAGATGACACCATGTGGAGCGAAAGCTGTTTTTGCCATTTGAAAGCTGAGACTTCCCCATTGCATAAAAGGTCCAATTTAAAAAAAGGTGCAACTCGGGGACAGGAAGCTCGTCTCTCCCCTACCTTGTCCGAGAGCTCGTTTTCGACGTCCTTCTTGATCCTGCGCAGCATGAAAGGCTTGAGGATCATGTGCAGCCTGGAAAGCTGGTCTGAAACACAAACATCATACACATACAGAGCACATTACACACACACACACAGCGCTGAGCAGAGTTCAATGTCGGCACGCAAAATAACAAGAAAGAAATGGAAGAGAGAAAAAAAAAAAAGAAGAAAAATGTAACAAGCAGCAGCGAGGAACTTTTTTTTTTTTCAACCTCTCACTCACGAGAGTTCGTACTCACTCTCGTCGATGGCGGACTTGTTTTCCGCGTGGCTCTCGATGTCCTTGGAGAACCACTCGTTAAACTCTTCATGGGAATCAAACAATGTTGGCATGATGAAGTGCAGCAGGGCCCACAGCTGAGGGACAGTAATAACACACATTCGTCAACGGTTTTCCGTCTTGCACACACACACACACACACACACACACACACACACACACACACACACACACACACACACACACACACACACACACACACACACACACACACACACACACACACACACACACACACACACACACACACACACACACACACACACACACACACACACACACACACACACACACACACACACACACACACACACACACACACACACACACACACACACACACACACACACACACACACACACACACACACACACCTCAGCCATTGTGTTCTGGATGGGCGTCCCGGTGAGCAGCAGTCGGTTTCGACACTGGAACTGCAGAAGGATTTTCCACCGAACACTGAAAAGCAAACACCAATTACTGAAAGTGTATGTTTTCCATTTAAAGATTGTAATTGTGTTGGTTTGCAGAGTTTAGCCCGTCGCTGCTGTTCCTGCAAATGTATTATTACGCAAACGTTACTATCAAAAGTCTTGAAAGGAACCTAGGAAACTATTTATTACTGTTCCTTTTTCTGTGCGTAGTTCGTAAAGCAGAACCAAGTAAAACAAAGTCTTCTGGGCGGTTCATCTGCTCAAACTAATGGCTGACGATCAATCTATAAAACTCTGGTAATCTGTAGAGAGCGTGAACGTAAAGAGGGCTGAACGTGAATACACCAGTATGGTCCTTTAAACTCTGAAAAAGTTCCAACGTGATGATCATGTATCATAAATCCAGCACATTTTAAAAACACATAGTGTACTGCATTGTGTTTTATTATACACGACGACCGCGTTGTGGATTTTTTTTTACCTGGTGCTGCTTTTCAGGGCCTGGGCCTCGTCCAGGACCATGTACTGCCACTTGACCCTCTGAAAGTACTTGACGTCCTGGACCACCAGCTGGTAGCTCGTGATCACCACGTGGAACGGCGCGTTTTGAGTGTACAGGGTTTTCTGTTGACAGCGCAGACATGCAATAGGAGGAGACGGAGTCAGAAACGAGAAGAGGAGGAAGAGGAAAAAGAAGTGTGGAGCAGCAAATTCATCCTCGCCATCGCTTCCTTTACCTGGCTCCAGAACTTCCGGATCACCTTGCGGTCGTGCGGGTTCCCCCAGTACGGCAACACCTGACGGACAAATCAGGTTAAAACGAGAGAAGAAAAAAAAAAAAAAAAGGTGGGGTGGGGGGGGGGGGGGAATCGGTACATCGAAGACGCTCTCACCAACCTACATCCAAAGAAAGCGAACATTTACACGCAGCAATGTAATGGAAACCGAGTCATGGCGATGTTCCCTAAGGAAACATGTACGCATAGCATCGCGTGTGAATCACGGCTTTCGGCCTGCGGAGTTGTTGACGCCGACTGCGATGTGAAAAGATTTACACATCATTACATCATTCAACACGCGCTGGCATTCCATTGTTTGCAGTCAGTCTTGCTTTGAGTGTTCAGGAAGCATATCACCAAATTGTGTAATGGGGTCTTTTCACACCTCATTAGCGAAACGGACTGGAATGGATTTATTTATTTTTTTAAACGAGTGTTGAGCACATTAAAGAGCTGTTCATACTATGGTGGGTGGGTGTGTGTGTGTGTGTTTGATACATTCAAGAATGAGTTAAGACGTCCAAAAAGATCACTCAACAATCAAAGTGTGAAAAGCTCTGGAGTTATTTCCTACCAGCTGCAGTGTGACCAATGTGCCAGCACAACACTGCCCCCTAGTGGATGATTAGAGATATGCTCGCAACTTAAAGCCCTTTAACTTCAGTTATTTCAACAAAAAAAAAAAAAGTTGGAGCAACGCAGCACATTTGTAAGAAAGAGCGTAAGCGACGAAAGAGGACGGTGGCAATGAGGGTGTCGGGATTCCCGTGGTCGTGTTTTTTTTTTTTAGCAGGTGTTTCCGCCCAGGCAGCGTCGAGGAGTCTCTCACCTTGAATTTGGGCACAAAGCGGGTGAACTCCTGGTGCCAGTTGTTGAGCGTGGACGCGGGAGAGATGATCAGGAACGGGCCCCAGATGTTGTCTTTCTGTGCAGGAACAAGACAAGAGAATGCGTCGTCAGCTGCCACCGCAGGTGGTCTTTGTGTGTGTGTGTGTGTGTGTGTGTGTGTGTGTGTGTGTGTGTGTGTGTGTGTGTCAGCATTCCAATAACAGGAAGCCCCGGAGGAACACAGCATGCATCTTCCTGTCAGCGATGGATCAACACTGAAAAGAACACATTTCCCCTGAATTCCACTTTTTCCTCCGTTCGGTGTTCAGAGACCAAACGATCGAAAAGAACTGGCCAATCAGCTGTTCAGTCAATAAAATTCAGAGCCAGAAAAAAAAGGATGCAGGTGCACAAAGAAGCTGGACGTGTGTGATGTTTTTTCGTAAGTCAGCGACGACAATTGAATATTCCACAGGCGTGTGATGAATGAAAGCCTTTTGGCCAGCCGGTGCTCTCTCTCACCTCGGCTAAGTGTGCCAACAGGGCAATGCTCTGCACCGTCTTCCCCAGGCCCATCTCATCGGCCAGGATGCCATTGATTCCCTGAAGACAGAGAGAGAGGAAAGCAAAGGAGAAAATAAATCATTCAGTGTGTATAAATAAGAAAAATAAAAAGGAATCATTTGAATGCTCCCTGAAAAAAAACCTGCAATGACTTAAAACAAAAAAAAACACTCAAAACTGTTTTACTAGATTCAGAAATACAAAAAAAAAAAGAGCATTCATGCATAACATCTGCTGCCCAAAAAGGACACTTCAAAGTAGGTGATGCTGATGCAATATTACGAACATACTCTCAAGAAAACACTAGTATGAAGCTGTTTGTTAGGAATTAAAATAAGCAGATGAAAACATAATGCCATTTGAAAGGACGTGTGTGTGTGTGTGTGTGTGTGTGTGTGTGTGTACCTGTTCATAGAGGTTGGCCAGCCAGTTCATGCCCTTGAGTTGGTAACCCTTGAGTTTGCCGTTGAAGATGGCGGGCTGAGGGATCTCTTCACCTGCGAGGATGGACGGGTTGGCGAGGCTGTAGCTCTCTCCAAACCCGGAGCCGGCGCCCGAGGACGGGCCCGCCACGCGTACGGAGGCGAAGCGGCTGTCCTTGGCCTCCTCGTCAAACATCCGCGTCTGCGGGGGGGGGGGAGAGAGAGATTCGGAGATGAGCGCCGTGCACCGCGTGTGTGTGCTCGCCACGTGCGGGATGAGTGCACCTCGGAAAAGCGTGCGTGGGTCAATTTACTCTCTCTTGGTGAATCTGGAAGGCCTCCTTGGCGTTCCTCAGGGCCTGGGACTTGTAGTAAGCGCTATCTGAAATCGCATCACAATCAGCTTGCGCGTAAAAAAAAAACAGAAAGATCAAATTCAGTGTCACATTTTTATTTGCCGTACACAAAAGCATGACAGTCTGAAACAATAATGACAGAGTATATGATCATGTACTTGCTTGTTAAGAATATAAAAACATGTGTAGAGGGTCATCATTGACATTAACAGAATATGACGAAGCTGTTCATACCATAGTCCTCCTGTCCCATGTTGACCATAACTCCTCCCCCAATGTCAATCTGCCGGTGTGCCGCGCTGTCGTCCAGCTTCCTCAGAATCTCCTCCTGAGACGTCTCCCCGTCCGGGCCCCCCATGCTGGCTTTGCCGCCCATGAAATGAGCATACAGCTCCGTCTGGGTGATGAGGAAGTTCAGTTTGCGCTGCTGACGCTTTGCCTGCGAGAGAGACGGAGAGAGACCGCTTTCACGTCACCGAAAACGTGTTCAGAGGAACGCGTTTGAACTCTTTTAACAATTTAAAAAACGTTTTCCTGCCTTCAAAACTCATATGGATCGTTTTCGATTCCCCCATTCCACCTACTTCTTTCATCTCCTCGTCCAGTTTGCGTTGCTCCAGGGCCTCCTTTTCTGCCCTCTTCCTGTGCTCCTTCTCCACTTTGTCGTATTTCTTCCAGTAAAGCATCATCTCCTTGGTGAGGCGGCGAGCGCGGGGCAACGTCTCCTTGCAGTTCTTCTGGGCCTGGATAGCTGCCCGGCGGACCTCTCTCATGCACTGGTGAGCCAACTGGGACCAACGAGAACCAATGTTGAACTACGATACCCCTTTAAAAGTTGATTTTAACGACACGGCGGGGTGTTTTGCTGAACTTACCTTTTTAGCATTGGTCAAGACTAAGTTCTTAGCAGAGGTCTTCTGCTTGAAAGTCTGCAAAATGGGTAGAACAAGTTATTTAGGACTTTCAAAAAATTGCACTTGAAATTCTGCAGCGTTCTTTTGCAGCCATCTTCTTATCACGGCTGTGCGTACGGACCTTGGGGATCTCCTTCTTGGCGATGGTGAGCCAGACCTTACGTCGCCGCGCGTTCAGCTGCTCAACGGTGAGATGCTTCTTCTTCACCGCGGGCAGCGGAGCATCATGGGAAAACTTTGCGAAGATCTTGGTGATGTAAGGACGCCCGTCGTCCAGAAACTCTCCCTCGCCCCGTTTCTTCTTTTTCTTCACTTTTTTCAGTTTGGCTAAAAGAAAAAGAAAAAAAAAATTTAAATGTATGAGACTGATCAATAGGAACGCTTGTCAACTAACTCCAATATCATAATAATTTTTTTTTCCTCTGGGGAGGGGGGGGCATTGACACGATCACGACAACAACACATCCCAGAGATTTGTCTCTTTTTTACCCTTCTTTTTACCCTTGAATTTCTTCTCATCTTTGATTTTCTTCTTCTTGGGGCCCAGTAGGTGGCGCTGTTGCTCGTAGAAGGGGTCATGGGTAGAGAGGAGTCCAGTGCTGTAGTACTGATATTGGTGGAGCTGTCAAACAAATATACACAAACAGATATTACAAAAAAAAAACACATGTCAAACATACGGGTACTGCGTTTGCGCGCGCGTGTGTGTGTGTGTGTGCATGCATGTGTGTGTGTGTGTGCGTGTGCGTACCTCCCGGTCGGAGTGGAACTTGCTCTGATGCTGCCTGGTGTAGCGATGTAACCGCAGCATGTCGTGCAGCTCCTCCCGGGACAAGCTGAAGTCCGAGTCGTCGGAGTCCGTGTCCGAGTCCGTGGTGTCGTCACTCAACAGAATGCTCTGCAGGAGACGGAGCAGGAACACGGTTAAAGAAAGCTGAGGGTGTACAGAAGATATAGATAGAAAGAGCGTGAGAGAGGAGGTGTGCGGAGCAGGGAGAAGTTCTGAACAAGGGGGAGGGGTAAAAAAGATGGGGGCAACATCGGCACTGATCTTCGCCTATTAATCTGTTAAGATATTTTGCGTGAAATACTAATGCTTTCAATCTGCAGCACGATGGAGAATATGTCCATGAAATACCTTCAGCCACTTCCTGTTCTTCTTCAGCTTGGAGAAATTGTAGAGGTTTGTTTTATCTGCCTTTTGGTCTGTGGAGTTTACAGTGGAACCAAAAGAAAGAAATAATCACGACATATATGTGCATGAACTGTGTGTCACCCGTGTCGAATGACACTGTGCATGTGTAGCAACACTTGAATAATATGTTACACTGTACGCATCTTACCTTTGCCCTGCAGCAGAACTCCGTTGAGGGGCTTTCCCTCGGACAACCTGTCCCCTTGCTCGCATGACTCACTCTTCACGGTCAAAGCTGTATGCTGGCCGAGCGAGGGGTCCGGGGAGAGGCCGGTCCCCAGAGCGCCGTCGCTGTCCTCGCTGTCATCACTAGAAGCAAATATTCTCGTTGGATCTGTGCCTGGTAGTATTACTGCATGAAAATTAGGTGCCAATGACGTGCTCCACTTGATGGTTTATAGATAAGACGGAATGTCGCCACAATGCACACGGCGTTTTAAAGTTCAGCTCGCAACCCAACACCAACAAAAAAAATTGCGTTCAGGTCGAAAGCGCGAGCCATCTTCAACCTGCAGCACCCCACAGAAACTGAAAAGGCGTACGCCCCGGAACCCAACTCCACTTCGCCCTTTACCTGGTTACGTCTCCGTTGAAGATGGCGGCGGTCTGGCGCAGGAAACTGTCCAACCTCAGGGATCTTTCCAAGCGCTGCAGGTAGAGAGGTTTGGCCAGGCCGGAGCTCCCTGATGCCCCGGCCTCCAGTCGGCCACCCTGCCCGGACGCCATGCACCACAGACACCTCTGCCCGGCAGGGCAGAAACTTTTACTGAAGAGAGGAAAAAAAAGTAGCGAGGAGATTGGAGGAAAGAAAGAAAGGGAAAGGCAGATGGCTCCACGGTTAGAATGAGCAGCACAGGACACCGTAAACTATGGGAAGAGTAATGCTCTACTGGTGTATTTTAATTCAGCAGGAACTGGTGGCATCAAGGTTCGCAAATGGTTCACGAGAGGTTCATAAGCAGTTGGTGAAATTTCATTTTTCCAATCCAAATCTGGGATGTGGGTGATTCTTTCCTTCTCGCGTGGTTCCATATATCCCTGGCTACGTCTCAAAACTTTTTGTCATAGTAACAATCATTTAGTCGAAATATCAGAACCCTCTCTCCTCCAACGGCTGGCCATGCAAGTGCCGTACCGGCAGTACGTTTCTTAAAGCAGAAAACAGTAGAAACAGTGGACCTACCTTCTCAGTAAAGGAAGCCATTGTTCTTGATTCCAAGATTAATGATCAGACAGCAGTGGAAATCCCCTGCAAAAGAAGAAGCAGCCCACAGTCACACACTGACATCCGCAGACAACATCAAAGGGTTGTTAGTCGTCAGCGTGACACTGACAGCATGAGGACTCAGGTATTTCAGGAACTTTCCCGCAATACATGCGTTTACAAATGTACTAAATCAATAAAAAAAGGCACAGAAAGAAACTAAAGCTCCTGCAGCACTACTATGTATTTAAATGGTACATGATGTACCATCATGCTTATAATGTAATGTTAAATACTTAATGTTAATGAATTGTTTTCATTTTAATATGTTGTTGTTTGTATAACACACTAGGCCCATTATACACAGGACAACTATTACTATTATCAGTTGATTAAAAGGTCAGCCTGGAAACATTCACAGTTTAATTCCACTATAAATGTGACTTAGTGATCAAGCATTACTAGCATTGCCAAAGTTATAATGTCAGTGCACATGTGATGGTTTCAAACGGTGTCATCTGTAATAACTACTCATTACATATTCACTTGACTTTCTAAAGCAAGTTAACTTTCGTGTGCGAGAGGATGGGTGACGAGCACTGACGCCAAAATACAGCCAAGAGCAAGAGTTTGGTTCTCTGGTTTCTTTTTTTTTAGACGAAGTAAAACGAGAGCTGTACTATATTATAAATAACGCGCGTCGTCTTGTGCTAACGCGTCGTTACCATGACTAGCTAGCTAGCTTAATCGGGAGCTCGCTAGCTAACCTTGGACGGTGCGGTGTGCAGGCGCTCGCGAGCTAACGACCGTTAGCTGCCTCGCGAGCCTCCTATCGTTGATAGTAAAGGGTCAAGGAGCTTGACACGCAAAGTGACAGCGTACTGCGTTAAGTAAACCACGCCAAAGACGCATATTCGCGTTGGCGTTTCCTTTCCTGCACATATAGCCCGTGTCACGACTGTCCCCTTGCTATCGCTTCTCCAAGTGTTGCCTTTTTTTCCATTATAAACGTTAGTTTGGACACGGACGTCCCCTCGCGCCATTAATATGAAATATTCAAATCGGCCCTGTCTCTTTAAGGCCACCACCTCCCTGCCTAAACAATGTATTTAGATGATATTGGTGTAATGGCGATTCATAAACAGGCTTAGTGGCGATGCGGCGACGGCAAGGCCCAGCGCCCGCGCCTCTCGTACCGTTGTTTGCGGATACGAGCGGGGGGACTCGGTTGCCTGGTGAACGAATGATCCCCATGTTTTAATTCTTTTTCCCTCCCGGCCATCTTCCCCCATTGCTCCTTCGCCATAACATCCACCAAGGAGTCTCTCACCTCAGCCCCGTGTCCCCCTTTTCGTCTCTCTCTCCGCTGCTGCCGACTCTCGGTTCTCTGACTCCAAAATGGCGGTTTGAGGCGCCGAGCGAGTCTGTGAGCTTTGAGTCGGCAGCAACAGCAGAGAGGCGGCCACTTTCTGTTACTGAGAGAGCAGAGACACGACGCCATGGCGAGGGTACAGCAAAGAGCAGGCGTTTTAATCAATCACAGAGACAGGGACGCTCGCTCGTCGACGTCTCAGAGGACATGGATGCGACAAGAAATCCCGCCGATGTCTTTCGTTTATTCCCCAAAGCGTACGTCCGCCCTGCATGTCATGTGGAGCCGTATATGCATATCGAATACAAATGCATCGATTAAATTCCGATGTCGATTAATAGCGTCTGCTCGCTGCGAAGATTACCGAGCTACGTCTGACGTCATCAGACGGGAACTCCGTTTTAGGTATGGCAAGGCAGCTGTGATACCCAGAGAAAAATTAGCCTATTTGTAAAGTTATCCTGAAGTCAAAAGTTGACAGTAAACCCCAGTATTATTATATTTTAAGTGACATATTTTTACATGTACATGTGATGTATTGCCACTTATAATGGTAATGATTGTGTTCATAGGATTGGTAGGGATCCAAACAATGCTTTCTGTCACAGTAGCTTAAACTCAGGTCTTCCTAAACAGTTTACACCAAACCATGAACTAGTCACGCTGCCTAAGTATGGTGTTGTTGATGCCTTGCTTCAGCTCTCTGTTGAGCCTTTATTTTGTACACCTACAGGGAGGCTGTCGAAGCCCTCCAGAGGAACTCTGAAGAAGGGGAATGACTTCTCATAGTCCAGATAGTTGAAATAATTTGTTCAATATTTATTACTTTCAAACAACGACAATAATCAGTTCATCCGTGCTGACAAGCTTTAATGATCCACAATTGAATTGCAAAAACAGGGAACATGTTAATTCAAAGTTTGATGCCCTGCCCCACATTACCTGTACAATTAAGTTGAGTGGTTGAACTGAGCGAGGAAGCATAGCTAGTTTCTAAGTGCAGGTTATGTTTCCAATTGACAAAACATGTGCATTACCTAATGTAGTTAATAGATGAATAGTGCAGTTATATTCAATTCTAGCTTTGTCATTATTTTCTGTCATAATCAGGAGGTTCAGCACATTGCATACAGTTTACAGCCCAAGCAATATTTTACATCACCGCATCATCTCCCAACAATGTCCACCTTTTACTGAACTCTCCCATACAAAGTGCAAAGGTCGTAAAATCAACTTAAAATACTGCCAACAAAAGAAGTGTATTCGGGGAGAGAACAATAGACGGCGATACAGTTTTTTAAACGGTAGGCACTGCTAACAGGCAATCGGGTGAATGTCTGTTTCCACTGAACAGGTCCGACAGGCGGCGAAGCTTCATTGACATATCAGATGGCGGGCCGTTGTGTCTCTTGCACATCGAAAAGGAGACCGTGTTCATAGCCAGCTGGATTTCTCCTCCTCAAATTTCTGCGGATCAATGAAGGGCTTGTCGATGGACTTGATCATCAGTTCGCCGCAGTACACGCATTCAGACGCAATGATATCATCCATGTCCGATTTTATCTGCTCGCGACTTGTGCCCGCGTTGCCCTTTCCCAGGCTGGAAGTGTCTCCTTCGTCCTTGGGCGCTGGGCGGTGTCGAGACTTGGAGGACTGCGTGGTCGCGGACAGCTTTTTCTGCAGCTCCTCCAGACGACTCTGCTTAAAGGCCGTCAGGTGAGGGGTTACTTCCTGGAAGGTAGAAGAATTTTTTTTAAAAAGGACACGGAGGAATTATTACGACACAAATGCATGTGCATTTTTAAAAAGGTATGACTTAAATTTCAAACACAATACTTTTTTAATAACAATGTGACTGAACTAAGAGAGCAGTGGCACATATTGACATTGAAACCAAAGTATGGAAGTGAGTTACCTGGAACAGGCAGTCGTAGTGGAACATGTGTCCACAGAGGAACAGATAGAAGGGCCTGTTGAGCAACGGGAAGTCACAAGCGGCACACTTTTCTTGGGAATCCACGACGCCATATTTGTTCCTCATTTCCTGGATGTCTTCCCTGATGCGTTTAGCGCTCTCCGTGGCCTCCTCCATTTCCTGTTTCAGCTCCTCGATGTGCTGGTTGTACTCCTCCAGGGAGCTGCAGATGGCCTCCTGAGAAACCAGTAAAGTGTGTTCATTTGAAGAAATATACTATGTTAACCATACATCTAATACACGGTATCAATAAGGGGATCGTAAGTGACACCACAGTCACTAAAAAGCAAAAAAAATAATAATAATTCAGTTAATGTATTATATATATTTGATTGTGTGCATTTCTTATTAATACTAAAAAACAAGAGGAAATATTTTATCACAGACCTTAAAATGGTCAATGGTGACAAAGTCTGGGAAGAAGGGCAGGATGTCTTCAATCTTGAGCAGGTTGCAGCTGGACAGACAGTTCATGGCTTTCTTCACATCTTTCTCCTCCTGCACCACATGCCGGGCGATCTTCAGCCAGAGCTTCTTCCTCAGCTCCTCGTCATCTTCGGGCAGGTCGGCGCACGACTTGGCCAAGTCTACGTCTACCTACGGGACGGCAAATGCATTGGGAAGTTAGTGCCATTCGTCAAATTCTGACAGAGATTTGGAGGAAAAACAAACTGAATTTTGCAGAAATAATCTTCCTCAGCTGGCTGGATGATTTGGAGGTGTATGCATTTACATGGAACACTTACTTGTAATGCAAGATCCACCGCCTCCTCATACAGCTCCATAATCCGGTAAACCAGGACGCAGGCCCGGAGGTAGCCGTTTTCGGCGCACAGCCTGAGGGCGTACTTCAAGTCATAGTGGATGTCCGAGACGTGCGTGCCCGCCTGCTCCAGATACCACAGCAGCGAGTCCGGCTTGTACTTGGCGTAGAGCGACAGCAGGTAGTTGTGGATGGCTTCCTCCGTCACGGTCAGCTCGTACACGCAGAACTCCATGTAGCGGATGGTTTCACTGATCTGCTGCGTGCTGCCCATCTGGCTGTAGTTCATCAGAGCCGGGATGAGCTTCTTTGGGTCCAGCCGCTTGCCCATCTGGATCCACGCGTCCACCACCTTTTTGGGAATATGCTGCATGAGGACCGGGGAGAACTTGTAAAAAAGCTTTTGGTCACAGTGCTTGGAGAGCACGTCCAGAGCAGCGCTGTAGTCGTCGTGCTGGCAGTAGTGGGATATCACCCTTTCGTAGTCCTGCATGACGACGGAGAAGTACACCATGTCGTCCACGTTGCCGTGGCTGGCCAGCAGGTCGTAGATGGTGCTGCGGTTGTTGAACAGGCACTCCTTGTGCTTGGAGTTGCCGAGGAATTGGCGAAACTCTTCGCGGGTCTCCTGGAAGATGACGTCGTTGCCGTCGCTCTCCAGCTGGCCGAGCCGGTTCAGGTAGAGCTCGGCCAGCCAGGTGACCAGCAAGGTGATCTGCGTTCGCTCGCTGGGTTTCAAATTGTTCAGCTTCTTCAGCAGGAACTCCTTCAGGGCTTCCTCTTGTTTGGCTTCGATGAACTTGAGCGCGATCTCCTCAAAGTAGTTCTGCGTCATGGCGTAGCACTTGGCACTCTCCAGGTATCGCTTGTTCTGGAAGCAGTGCTCCGCCTCCTTGGCCAGCACCATGTCCATGCACTCGGGCCGGTCTCGGCAGTACTCTTTGGCCAGGTCAAACTTAGACATGCTCATGTACATCTGCCAGACGTCCCTGGCCTCGCGTTGGATGTGGTAGCGGAAAACCGCCCGCTCGGTGTAGATCCACACCAACCCACCGACCGGGTCCTTGATCATCTTCTTGAGGGTGCCGAATTTATCCGGGAACACGTCCTCATGTACCACCTCTCCATTCAGAGTGCAGATGGCTTTAACTCGGTCGTGGAGGAGCAGCAGAAAGTGGAACTGTGTCAGCACAATGGAGATGGGCTTGTTGAGACTGAGGTCTATGTCGGGGGTGTACTCCCATACCTGTTTGATTGTGGAGGTAGACAATATGGAGAATGAGTATGCACAACAAAAAGAGAAGTTTTATTGAAAAGAAAGACACACTGACACACAAAAACCTTTACCTGCACATCACTCAGCAGGGAATCGGGCCGGACGTAGTCCAGCTGACCATAGAGAACTCCATTACCCATCATCCAGGCAAACGCCTTCGGGGAAGTCCGGAGCTTCGGGGTGTAGAAGGTGATCTCGCTGTAGCCCATGTTGGCTGGGAACTCCTGGAAGCTGGGCAGCAGGTCGTGGTTCTGGCTGAAGATGGAGCTGAAGCCCTGCTGCTCCGACCCCTCGGCCACCTTACCCACAAACTGGAACAGGCGTTTGCGGGTGGTGGCGATGATGAAGTACTTGTTCTCCAGGCCCCGCTCAACCTCCAGGCAGCAGACTGGTGCGGGCTTCCCATCCTCCTCCAGGGAGTGGACCTGTCCCAGGAAGAGAGTGCGATATCGATTAGTTGCATGCCAGGAAATAGGAAGAAATAAAAAGAAAATATATATATATATGTCAGTATTTTTTTACTGCGTGATTAAAAGGAGAACGGACTAACCTTAAAATTACCCCTCGACATCTCATATACACAACAGGTACATTTCTTGTATTGCAGTTTTCACATATTGTTGTTCGAGTAGTTTAAATTACTTTTTTGGTAAACATCACCAACTGTGTATTGAAACTAGATACATAACAGATGACCACACATGCTCCGACCTGTCTGAAGTATTGATCCGGATTGGTGTTGAACAGGCTTCCCTCGGTGGCTGAGATCTCCGCCTCAAAGATGATGCCTTGACTGGTGCCGACCAGTATGGGTCCCGTGTTGGTCTCACTGCCCAGCAGCTTGTTCCAGCCCACGCTCTCGATGAGGTGGCCCCTCCAGCGGGACAGACTGCGCACCTTCTGCGTGTTCCTGTTGAGGTACAGACACTCACTGGTGCTCAGGCAGATCAGAAGATGGGAGCCTGCAGCGGGAGAAAACATGGGAGGACACCGCTGTTAATAAGTCACAACTATGACACAGCAGTCTTATACTGTATATATAAGTCTGAATGCTTCTAGACTATATATATATATATATATATATATATATATATATATATATATATATACACAGAGTCTAGAAGCATTCAATTTGAGTCCTGAAGATGTCGCTGCCGTAAAAGACATTTATATTTAGCCATAAAAAACAATGCTGTACTGCAATTTGCAGATATTACCATGTTGCTGTATATTATTTATTTATTCATTTATTTTGCAGGGACAATGCACACCAATCAACAGTTGGACTGTAAGTGAGCCAGATTTCCATCTGCTGTCCCTGGCCAGATGTTTTTAAGGCAGCCTAAAATAACACATTATGAGTACAGTATGTACTTGATACAATGCACAGATTTCTTTTTTAAAGCACAACTCAAATCTGCACATACAAACTCCCATTAGGTCTGATTTAAATAACCCATTTGAGATGTCATAATTATGGCCTACGGGCAATGTTTTCAATGGAGAATCTGAAAATGCATAATGTGGTTTTTCTTTAAAATTCTCTCACCTGTGGGGTCCAGGAACAGTCGGTGCACTTTACTGTCATCTTTCCTCCCTAACTCAGTCTGATTGGGCTGATCGGGCTTAGCCAAGTCGATCCTGTACACAGCAGAACATCAAACATCAGCATCTCCAATCAACAACAGTCAAATAGGAACATCAGAGATCACCAGCAGTGGTTTTAAGTGCTCATGATGGCGTTACTTGCCTCAGCAGGGTGTCCTTCCCCAGGCTCATGCAGAGCTGATTGTTGCAGACTGCGAGGTGGTTGATCCTCTCCGGAGGTGTGAAATCGATCCTCTGCTTGTTGAATATCGGCTTCTCTTCCTCAAGTCTCACGTTCACGAAGCCTAGTTGGGGAACAAGTGGTGCAGAGCTCAATGACTGGGGTGGTCATGACGTGTCAAGCATCCTCACGTGCAAGCTTATTATCCCCAGGGGAGAAGAGAGGAGGGGAGGGGACCTACCTGAATGTGTGATCCCGATGTTGGCAGTCGACAAGCGGCTGTGCTGCTGCGCACTCTGCCTGGTGTTTTGAGAGTCCTCGTACTCGTCGAGAATGGAAGCCATGGTTCAAAGCACCGTGTTTCACGACCGTTAAAGGAGGTATCCACACATATATAACGCTGTGTGTGTGTGTGTGTGTGTGTGTGTGTGTGTGTGTGTGTGTGATGACTGGCGAAGAGACGATCCTGGTACGACACAGCTAGCTAGCTAACTCAACCTCCACCCGTTAAGGGCCCACGAGCGCGCGTCCTCTCTGCGCGCGCATCTAAATTCAGAGGCCAGATGTTGGCCGTGTAATATCTTCCGTTGCAGTAAACACGGGAATAAATAACGTTTCAATCATTCGTGCTACTGTTACTAGCTATCGCGGCTTCCAGACTACACAAGTCCGGGGCTGGAGGCGAACGATCAGGTGACACGCGTTGTCATGTTGATCACGTGATCATCGTGTGACGCAGTGCTTAACTTCGGCGCTGGGGGGCGCAGTTCGTCCAAGTTTAGAGTGAAATGGTTTGTGACGAGAGAAATCAAGTAGCATTATATTTAAATAAACTCCTATTCACCTCGATGACAATACTTTTACCGTGTTGGTATTATTTTATTGCACTATAATTTTATTTTCAATTTCATCATTGATTGTAAACATTAGCGTTTTATGTATATTCATCTATCTCTCTCTCTCTCTTTATATATATATATATATATATCTTTATATCTATATATTTATATATATATGATATATATATATATATCTTTTTATATATATATATATATTTATAAATATATATATATATATATATATATATCATATATATAAATATATATATATATCATATATATGTATTTATTGTATTTATTTATCCATCTATCTATTTAACTTGTCATTGTGGGCGTGTCTATGCAAATCGCGACCTGTCTGAGCACTAACTTAACGTCCCCTCACATGTGGCCCCGTCAGTCACAACGGGACAGGCAGCAGTGTGTGTGAGTGTGTGAGTGAGTGTGTGTGTGTGACGGACCGTCTGCAAGACTCTCAGTATCTCGCCTCTCGTCACATCAGCGAGGAAGAGCGTCGAACAAAGTGTACGGCGCGGCTCGACATGCCACCTCACATGGATTACTTCTCCCACGAGTCCCGAGTCCCTTCCGCTTGCGGGCTGACCCGGGAGGACGAGCTGGAGCCCGGCGTCATCAGCTGCATGCTGGTCGGAGACGGAGCGGTCGGGAAGACCAGCATGATTGTCAGCTACACCTCCAACGGGTACCCCACCGAATACCAGCAGACCGGCTTCGACGTCTTCTCCGGTGAGGACCTGGGCTTTTTTATTTATTATTTATTATAATATAATAGTAAGGTGTCAATAGTGTTATTAACAGTAAGAATGGCATTAATTTGCATGCATGCTGTTGACTGACCTTTTTATTGATTGTTATGTATGTGTGTATGTATGCATGTTGTGTTTTATGTGATTTTCAAGTTTGACCTTTTTTTTTTTTTTTTTCTTCTTTCTTTTGAAATGTCTGAAATAAAATAAACTGACTCGACGCTGACTGATTCATGATATTGTTTTTTGTTTTTTTTCAACAGGCCAGGTCCAAGTGGAAGGAGCTCCGCTTAAAGTTCAGCTTCTGGACACTGCTGGACAGGTAAGACTGGTTGTTTGTTTGTTTGTTTGTTTTCAGCATGACATCATGTTGACACATGCCACCATATTTACTTTTGTTTTTACTTGTGGCTCCAACTTGTTTGCTGATGTTGAGTTCATTGTTTCAACTGACATGCAGTCCAATGACTAGATAATAGAGGCTTTTTGTATGTGAATGTCATGAGAGCTGAAGTATGACGTGACTCCATTGCTTCATCCACTCTGTGACTCAGTGACATGGTTTCACCCTGAATGGTATTAAATGTGCCTGTGAGTCAGTCTCTCTCTCTCCCTGAGTCCTCCGTCATGTCTGCACGTCGTCCGATTGACACTAACCAGCGCTTCCTGTCTTCATTTCAGGAGGAGTTTGATGAATTCAGAGCTCTGTCCTACGCCCACACGGACGTCTTCCTCCTGTGCTTCAGCATGGTCAACCCCACCTCGTTCCACAACATCACCAAGAAGTGGGTCTCCGAGATCCGGGCGTACAACCCGTCCTCGCCCATCGTCCTGGTCGGGACCCAGTCGGACCTCTTGTTGGACGTGAACGTCCTCATCAACCTGGACCGGTCCCACGTCAAGCCCATTCCGAGCTCCCGGGCTCGGAGCATGGCGGAGAAGATCCGCGCTGCGGACTACGTGGAGTGTTCGTCGCTCACGCAAAAGAACCTGAAGGAGGCGTTTGACGCGGCCATCTTTGCAGCCATTAAGAACAAAACCCGCAAGTCCAAGAAGAGGAGGTTTTCGGACCGACGCACCAAAGCTTTCTCCCGGTGCAGCTGGAAGAAGTTCTTCTGCTTCGTCTGAAACTTCCCGAAAAAAACAAGACTGCTAACCCTGTGGGTCGTGGACAGAAGTTTAATTTATTTATCTCCCTTTTACCTTCGCTTGCTGTCACAGCTCTGATTCATGGCAGTTTAGCATCCTTCCTTGTTAAGTGTGTGTGTTGGCTTATGTCACGTTGGGATGCCAAATGGTGCAACAAGGGGGGGAAACAATACATGAGCACGGGGTAGAATTGGGAAGTAACATCTGTGGAGAACAGCTGAGAGGAGTCTGGGTTTCACACTCCAGCAGACACACACACACACACACAGGGCAGCAGTGTTGTTCACATTATATTCAAATGTGGATTTTGTTCCAGGTAAATGAGAAAAAAACTAAACAACCACATGTGTTTCATGTAAAAATCAAAGTGTGTGTGTAGGCTTTCATGCGTACGCATCGCCGGTGGGATCAAAAGGAACATATCGACGTGCAGCCACGGAGATCGAGCCCAGACCATCATGTAAATGTGGAGGAATTTGAATGCGTTGCTTTGCTGCAAAGAGAGAGAGTGAGAAACAGAAAGTGTCCGTGGTCGAGCCGACGGGGCGTCAGCCACTTCTCTGTTGTGTTCTCTTGCTGTCTGTCTACACCGGCCTATTTATATGCAAGTTCAGACTGCAGTGCGAGGTGCCACCTTCTTACGTGTGTGTGTGTGTGTGTGTTTGTATCTGTGTGTGTGTGTGTTAGTGAAAGTGCCCCAGGCTGGTTCTGGGCTGCCCGGTGTGTTGTTGTGTTGAGTTAATCACCTGACAATCTTATCACTCCCTGGCATATATGTTAAATCAGGATTTTTATCAACCATATTTAACATCGGCAGAAAAAGAAACACGGGCCGGATGATTTGCTGGATCAAACGTCTTAAATCCCGCATCTGAGGTGAAAGGATCCGTGGGAGTGGTAACCTTTTGTTTATTTGTTTGTTGCCCCCCGTCTCCCACCAATCTGCATCTGTAAAATCCAGCACCGCCGGGGGTCTTGATGTCCTGGCCTGGCTTTTTTAATTCGCCCCTCCTTTTGTTTACAAGCTCAATACACTCCTTGTGTCCCCAATAGCCCACTGTGTACAGAGCTAGACAGACTCTACTTTAATGTGAAAGGTAATACACTTTCTTTCTTCCTTGTGTCTGTGATGTGTGTAAGAAGGTAAGATGTTGCTCTCCAGTGTAATGATATCTGCAGGATATAGTTTGTATATAAGTACCCAGAGCCAGGGATAGGCTTTACTATACTTCTTGTGGAAGCTTAATGTATATGTTATCCTGTTTTGTTAAAACAGGTCATTTGTCATTTATATGTGTATATTGGATGAGATTTTTTTTTAATGCATGTACTCCACGTGTGTTTTGTTACATTTTCCTATCACTGTCACTAATCTCCATTGACCATCTCCTTCTCGATTGCACGTGGGAGTGAGACGATGCAAATAAAAAGAAGTGCAAATGATAGCTTCTGTGTTGCGTGTATTTTTTATTTTTTTAGAACAAGAAGAAGAGCTTGCCTGTGATGAGTCTTTTTATAAAAATAAATAAATAAAGAGTCACTAAAAGCATTTAAGAGCACTGCTCTCTGCAGGGAGTCCGAATAATCCTCATCGGCACTCGAGGTGCTTTTTTCCTGACCTCCGTCTCTCGCTGCATGGATATGATAAGTGACCTGCGGCCTCCAGCTGAGCCTCGGCTCGACCGATTCTAATGCAATCCACATGACCGCTGATGGGGTTTGGCGGTGCCATGCTGGGGCCTGATGGCCGTGTCAGGATTTTGAAAGGGAGATATGGGAGAGTGTGATTGAGTCAAATTCACTGCATGAGAAGGAAAAGCCGCGGCAGTGGGCTGATTTATCACGACAATGGAGTGGGAACAGTTTTTGTGGAACTTCATTGACAACATCACTGACATATGGCTGGTGTAGAGAGAGAGAGAGATGTAACGAGATGTGTGGAGCTGACAGCTCTGTGGTGTAGAGCAGGCTGGGTGAGTCACAGATGAGCGGAACAACAAAAAACACACACACACACACACACACACACACTTATCCCGATACATCAGCAATCTGTTTGCCATTCATTAGGCAGCGAGCTGTCCATCAATGGGTTTCCCGCATGGAGGGGTCACGATGGAAAAATCCAGCGTTTTAGTCATCTGAAGGACCTGGACCAACGATGAACTTTGACCCTCATGGACCAGTCAGCTGGATCCACTGGCATTCTAAGAGGGATGTGAGAGGTGCACAGGGACATAAACAAGTCACCGGCTGGCGGGACAACACAGGTTTATCACATACTTGGGTCTAATGTTTTGGAGCAATAATAGTGATGTTCACCAGGTCAATAAACAAACAGGGTAGCCAAACCTATTGGAGAGAGAAGATCACCCAAACATTCATCAGAGTGTGCACGTCCGACCTGGACTGACTCTTGCATGCACAACCTTGCAAGGAGGGATCATTACCAACATTTCAAGACGTTGACCTTCAAATGAAGCCGTGTCGATGAATCTTGCTAAAACATGTCGGATCGTCTGACTGCATGCGTTGACCTTTACGTTCTCGGGTTGTCTTTAAGGGATCCGGCAAAGGAAACACTGTGAAACGTGACCGCTGTCAATCAAAAAGGTTGACGCCGCGTGCGCCTGCTGTTCAGCATATAGCGTGAGGCCGGGTGAAGGTCAGGGGCACGATGGCTATTAACATCTTGAGAGGTCACACACTTGGCAGACGCACTCCGATGCCACGTCAAAACACAGACGCTATGCAGGGTTCCTCAGAAAAGCATCTTAAACTGCATGTTGTCACACACTCACAGGTGACGCAAGCACTGGGTGTGCAGGATTACTAAAAGCGCACTCATTGTGCAATCGTGAGTGCCGTGTCGGACAGGTTTTAGGTTCCCAGGAGTCGAGGGAACCGTCCTCGCTCCTCCTCCTCCTCTCGTTCCCCTCTCGGGGTTAGTCATCTATTTTTCTCATCTCCACACAGGGCTGGTCCTCCTTCTTCCAGGTGTCAGGAGTAGTCAACCAGCTCTTCCACTGGCTCCGGGCCAGTTTCACTCTCGCTGGGTTTCACTGCACTCGAAGATTGGCAGGGGAGGCCTGGGAATCAGCAGGTGCACCGACAGGTCTGTCTGGCCGAGGACGAAGCCCATTGGCTCACTACGCGGCTGCTCCTCGGTCATCCAAATTGGCAGTTTGAATTCACGCTTCGGGGAGGACTTGGAACCGCTCACAGCGTCCTCTTTCACACCGACGAAAACACTCTCAGTGATATTTGTTTTGGTCATTGTCGTTTTTCCACCCTTCTTTTCGTCTGTCTGTCTGTGTGTGTCTGTGTGTGTGTGTGTGTCTGTCTGTGTGTGTGTATGTCTGTCTGTCTGTGTGTGTGTGTGTGTGTGTGTCTGTCTGTCTGTGTGTGTGTGTGAGACATTATAATCAGGTGGCAAAGATGAGATTCGAAAAAATAAGATCGAACACAGAAATGACAAAAAATAAAGATACATTTAAAAAAATGTAAAAAAGTCATTTATTGATAAGAAACTTCATATTTTACTTAACGGTACTGAATAACATGTTACGCATATATACGTTTTGTATAGTCCAAGAGTTTTTTAACAATCTGTACACGTGTCCCCCCCCCCCCTATTTCTCATGTAACTCACTTATATGATTAATTTGCATAACAAAAGACAACTGTCATCAACTGCGAAACAAAAAAGACAACAACTATAAAAACAACTCATTATTTCTGCCTGAACATAAACTGTCAGTTTCGGTGTCGAGCAAAAAGACGGTGAGAATCGTCCCTCTCGCTGACTCTGCCTGGAGGCAGGAGCAATTATTTATGTCCCAAAGTCAACAGCTTCGGAACGCCTCAGAGAATCAACGACAACGCGGCCGAGGAAACACACGCACACACACACACACACACACACACACACACACACACACACACACACGGGGTGTGGGAGGTCGGCAAGGTCAACGGTGGACACTCGCAGGCCTCTTTTTTCTCCGCTCACTTTGCAGGCCACTTTGTTGCTACGGAAACAACACCCGGGGGTCGTTGAATCAGATACACGTCCTTCCGCTTGTGTGCTGTCAGCGTTGGCCTTCACGCTCGTCTGCAGGTCGTCAAGGGAGATAATGAACCATCGAGTGGCCGCGCGTGATCAAAGTCGTGCACGAGGCTTTGAGATGAAACAACCCGAGTCTGGGGCCCGATGAGCCGATTAGCACTTCAGACGGGCTCACGATGTCACCGACGACCCAAAACAAGACATCCGGGATGTGTTTGGTAGTGTAAAAAAGGAGAGGATTGGCGTGTGCAACGTATAACACCCAATTACATTGTGACACTTGGGCATTATTCCAAAAATGGATTGGCGGTGCGTGCACATGAAAAAAAGAAAATACACACATAAGCAGGACACAGACGCAATACACGGACAAAATACTATGCAGCAGCAACCTGCAGTGTTTATACAAGTACTAATATTAGCATAATAAATAAGATAACGCGGCCATCAGGTTAATAACTGCACTAAATCCATGTGCTACAAAATCACAAATAATCAATAGATAGACGTAATCTGAGGGAAAGCGTCACAATCTTATCAACGCTCTGTCGTCCCGTCCTCCTGCAGATCTCCAGTTAACGACGGGATTATCTTTCCGGAACGTTCTGATTTGAATGAAAAGAGTCGACTATCTGTTGTGAGGGGGTGAGACAACTGGCATCAATCAATATGAGTGTGAGATACACACTGGATATAGATGAAAGACCCTTGGAGGCTTTATTCATGTTTTAACTAACCAGAACAGACATAATATGATCTTTTATTCTTTAACTAAACTAAAGAATAACAAAAAAAATGTTTTATTTCAAATTACATTTTTGCACAATTGACTTCCATTCTTATATCATAATCATAATTGTTTACTAACCAAGTATGTTGCACATACACGGAATTGACTAGGTGAAAGGTGCATAACAATAAACAGCCGTAGAATAAAACAATACAAATAATAAAAACAATAAACAGTGCAATAATCAAGACATAATTTAAAGATAAATATGGAAAACAACAAACAGATTTGGTATGATATTTAGGTTACACTCAGGATGTTCTGGGTTAATATTTGTTTCACTTTTTTTCCCAAAGAGCCATATATTTTTATATTTTAATACTAAAAGTAGAGTAAATTATAAAGTAAAGATGGCGCCTCGAGCAGTAACATTGAGTTTGCTTTTCTTTTGGCTCATCTTAATCCCTGACCAAGCCGGAGACGAGATGGACCGATAAACAAGATATAACTATGAAAGGGTGACAGTTAAACCACGTTTACAAGACATTTGCATGTGGGGACGCGTGCGCTCTGATTGGCTGCGAGTCTGCGCACTGGGCGTGGCCACGTCTGGGAATCAAGGGGGTGAGGTGTTCTCACAGTGGCGTCGAGGGGGGTAAGGGTGGGGGGAGGGGGGCAGGGGCTGTTGTGACATCCACACAACACACATGGTGACAGTGGAGCAAGTGAAGACACGATACAACCCTCATCTCCCCACAAGCGCGTAGGCACACGCGCACGTGCGTGTACAAATACACAGGTACACCGTGATGACATGAATACTGTATACTGTATACTTGTATAAATACTCGGGACAAGCGGGCACTCGGTGACGCGGTGTTGTGGTGTCACGGGTGCAGACACGGTGTGCCTGGACTTGTTCAGGGTGGCTGGCTTGCTGTCCGGTTACTCAGAGAACAGTAAATCTGCTTACTCAGCTCATCTGTGTCTCCATCATGAAGGAGGGAGTGCATGTGTGTGTGTGTGTGTGGGGGGTGGGGGGGGGGGGGGGGGGGGGGGGGGGGGGGGGGGGGGGGTGGGGGGGGGGGGGGCCTTAATCAGCATGAGAATAAAAAACAAAAGGTTCACGCTGATGAATATCACCTGACCGCTCAGTGACCCACTAATACAATCATGAAATCAGAAGGGATGTGTAGTCCGGTAGGAGCGGCTTCATTCACAATGAACATCTATAATTGGCTAGCAGAGGGGAGGGGGGGGGAGGGGATTCATAATTCGTTGATTAGATCTTCTCGTCCAACTCTTGGCAACAAAGCAATCAAGTGAATTTTCCCAGAATGTTTATTTCTTTAGGTAAAAGTAGAACTATCACAATGTGACAGCAAAAGTCCAGCATTTAAAATCCAACTCATAATGTATTTAAAGTGAGTAGAATAGCCCCTTTCATCATATATACTGTATATATATATATATATATATATATATATATATATATATATAAATTATTTAAAACATTGTTATTATTATTATTTTACATTATTTATATATATATATTATTTTTTACATTTCAACCTATTTTTACTTGAAATTAGCTTGTTTAAACATTTTTAGGAAATTAATGTCTACCTTGAAACACGAAACAATAAGGCAGGAACAAATTAGATTTTTGAGAACATTTAAATGTTTTGTTTTTCAATGAAAACATTCCTTCTACAATAGCAGATTTATTCACTTTTTATATATATATTTTTTTTAAAAGGACTTAATTCCAGACTAAAATTACTTTTGATGTGTGTTTTAATATAATTAATTTGAAAAAAAATCTGTCAAATGCAGTGGAGTGAAAAGTACAATATTTCCCTCGGAAATGCGGTGGAGTCGGACTGTAAAGTAGCATAACATGGAAATGTTACAGTGTACAAGGATCTCTCTCTTATTGATCTTTCATGCATTTGTTTCTCCCCCAAAAGATGCTGAAAGCTTAGCAAAACGACACATCAGTGAAGCCAGTCACAGCTCTGAAACGGTGTTAATTTATTCCATGTCAACACACCTAAGGAAGGCGGGCCTGTTGACGACACCTTCAGCCAAACAAGAAAGAAGCTTAAAGCGCAGACCCTCCTGCACTGGACCCTGACCGAGTAACGCCATGCTCTGTAAGAGGTCAGGGGTCCACGGGTTGGACAGCAGAGTGGGTCTTCCTCAGAAACCAGACCAAGAGAAGACCTCAATCACGAGTGTGAGTTACACATTGTGAATAAAAATAAAATATTTGCTTTTGTGACAGAAGTCTAAATGTACATTTAGACTGGCATATGTTTTATGAGGTGTATACCATTTTTGCAAGAATAATCTTTTTTTTCTTTTTTCTTACCTGATTCTGACCAGGCCCGTAGAGATCACCCCCGCAGCCCCCGCACCGCGGGGGGGGGGACCTCGCATGGCAATTTATTTTTTCGACTGTATTGCGGCTAAGTGTCGGCTGAGTTCCGGCTCGATGCGGCCAAATGTGAGCCACCTTTGGCACATTTCACTGTTGCCATGTCTGGCCCAGGTGTAGCTGTTACGGACATGGGCAGATTCTGTCTGAGACATGGCAACCGGTTTATCGGCTGCCGAATCTGGGCCGAATAATGTAATAAATAAATAATATTACATTACGTAATAACATTAAGATATCTCTCAAAGTTGTCTCTCTCATATAAAGCTACACAATTAAAAAAAAAAGTATTTTAAACTGGCTTTATAAGTTTTAAATAATAGTTGTAACAGGCAACCACTAGGGCCTCCTGCTACGCGGACTGGTGTTATTGTTGGGCCGCGATGCATTCTGGGAGAACTACGAGGACATTTCTCTTGAGGAAAAATGAAACGCACATTTAAAAGTGGTGCCCAAAAGCGGCATTCAAAACAGGACATTTATGAATTAAATGCCAAACTTCCCAAAATTACAAGTCTTTTTCGACCAGCTGGTAAAGGATGCACTCATCTGCCAGAAGAGACGGGTATTGTACTGTTTGCTATAGCTAACATTACCACGTAGCTAACGTTATACTTTGACAGCTGTACTGCTCTGTCTATGTGTTGTGCTTGAAAATACATTAACCTTATTAAACCTATGCTCTCACTATACCTCCTGCGCCCATTATCGGACACGTTCCTTAATTATCTCCACAACCACATCGTTGTTTAACTTCATTTCACGTTGTACAACACTGCAACCCTTTTGAGAAGACTGGCTCTGTACAAAATAATAAAAGTAACCGTTAAGTAAGAAAGGTCATTTTCCAAGCTAAAACTGATCAAAACATATCTCAGAAGCTCCATGTCACAAGAGAGGCTGTCCGGTCTGGCCATCCTTAGCATAGAGAATAAACGTGCGGCGCAGTTTAGATGTAAAGAGCGTGGTTAAAGACTTTGCACACAGATTTGCTAAAAGACGCGCACATGTGTATTCAAATGCAAACCTGTAGAAAGTAGCCTACCGGTGTATCGACTATATGTAGGCATATTTGTTATGTTGTTGTAACACATGTTCTGTTTGAGCTGTTTGATAGGCCCTAGCATATGTTTTGTTTCTGTTGGAATACATTTGTTCTCTGTTTGAGCTGTTTTTTCTGATTGAATAAATTTCCCTCAAAAGAAAAGCTTGGGTCCTGTTCGTTTATCTTTGGATAATGACCGCCGGACAATACATTATCCCTTACATATGGGGGGGGGGGGGCTCTCAGGGTTATTCTGCAGGGGGGCCTCATGTGTTTCCGTTACGGCACTGATTCTGACTATATATTAATGGTTTGACTTACAGCAGGACCTTGAATTAAAAAATAAATAAAATAGTTTATTTGCTAAATTGTTATCCAGTATTATACGGAATAATTATTGAAAATAAATTAGGGTACACTGAAGCTGTACTTGGTGAGTATTTGAAGCATTGTATTGTAATATCAATGGTACAGTAAATCATAAAGTAAAGGTGGGTTAAACGGAGCTGCATCTTAATCTGTAGCCAAACACCGGAAAAAGAGACGGATCAGTAATCACAACGTGACAGAAACTCGGCTTCCTGAGACTGGAGATAAGGAGATGATCCACATGCAGGGCCGCAGCTCATAAGGGGATAAACAGGGGAGGGCTTTGGGGGCGGGGCCACGGAGGCAACGACAATAAAACCAACAACAACACCAAAATAAACATTGTATTTAAAACAAAGCCTGTTTCATAATGAAACCTCCCTCTCCGGAAAATGGTACGAGTCATAGGCGGCCGGCCCCAGATTTACTAATCAAAACCACTAACGTGGAAGTGAATTCACTGGCTGGGCCTGAATACGTCTCTCTGTATATGTTTACATGTGTTCATATGAGTGACCCACATTTGGGAAGGGCCATCCCTTTCTGCAGGATGCACCGTTAACACCAAGTAAAATCTAAGATAACAATTCTCATCACATGATGTAAAGTAGTTTTAATTGTTAAACCTTCAGGTCAATCTTTGTTGTCCTGACGTGAATATAGAATAACACAAAGCTGATATCAGAGAAGATCCTGGGAGCGCACGTACACACACACACACACACACGGATGCAGAAATACTCTCCGTGTGGGTCCACGTCGCACAGAACCACGAAAAATCACACCGTGGGACTCGGGGAACAACTCCACGAGGTCCATCCTCTCTGTTACATTTGGCCCCAGACATCAAAGGAACTCTCAACAAATACCAAACCTGTGACCAGATCATACATTTCTTCATGTCTAATAAATCTTTTCTACCACGCCTCCTATCTCCATAAGTTTTTTCCACGAGGTCTGAAAAAAGTTTCCTCATTTCGACCGATGTATTTCCTTTGAATACAAACAGTAAAAGTTATTTTGCATGTAGACAATGTAAAACATATTCATAATGTTCAATAAGAATCACTTGTTACACTACGGATGAGCCCGTCTTGCATCTTCCCAGCGATCGGCCTCTTGACTCTCGCTCCACCTGTTTCCGGCCTTTGTCTTTATTTTTTAAAAACGTGATGTCATTTCGCGTGTGCAGCGCGTGTCATCGGCATGTGGAACACCGTGTGGGTGACACCGAATCTTCAAAACTCACATCTCTGCAACAGCTGATTACAGAGCAGACGGATACTGCACTTATCCCTGACACACATATGCCGATCTATTATCGGACGTGACGGAAAAAAAAAAACCACGTCCCTGTGGTTACGTTAGGGGATTTTTTCCGTGTTGGAATATTTCTCAATAAAGACGAAAAAGGGGGGGGGGGGGGAGCATCATAGCACGTTCATGGTGTTTGTTTTTGTGGTGTGCTTAAAGTCACATTTGTTTTATTAACGGCCATTTTAAAAAAATGAATTCATTGCCTTTAAAGTTTTATGCAAAGCACATTATTTCTGACTCAATCACTGGTCACAGACACTGCGGCACCACTGAGAGTCAAGAGTCAACCACACACTGTCATCACACTGGCAAGTGTGTGTACGACTGATTTGGGAGTGGGAATAGAGCGATACTATGAGGAGACACACACACACACACACACACACACACACACACACACACCCACACACACACAATGGGACAATCAAATCACTGATTTCCAGAAAGGATGAAAAACCGCACATACGACCAGAGGGTTTTAATAAGGCCGTTCAGACCTGCCTCCATACGCACACACAGACACACACACGCACACACACACACACACACACACACACACACACACATACGCACACACACACACACACAATGGGACAATCAAATCACTGATTTCCAGAAAGGATGAAAAACCACACATACGACCAGAGGGTTTTAATAAGGCCGTTCAGACCTGCCTCCATACGCACACACACACACACACACACACACACACACAACCACACGCTCATACACGCTGCTTACAATGGCTGGGCTCTTTTCTCTGGAGGCAAACACAGGAAGCGGATGTGTGCTTGCAGGCAGCTCCCCGCTGTCAGCTCCCCTTGACAGACCTGTCGAGCAGGCTTCTCGCTCTCTTATCCGCTGCCAGCTGGTCCGACTAGAAGTTAGTCTCACTTACCGCAAGTCGACCAGGTGACGCCGCGAGGGCGTGGCCTAAAGAGGAGTCAGTGTATCATTCTGGTACAGGCTTGTTGTCTCGATCATTTGCATTTAAACTGACTAATTCGAAACAAATTAAAAAATTAAAAAAATTAAAAAAGGAAGCTCGGCTGTCAACTTTCCAAATGTGCAACAGGATTACCCGGGTTGTGAAATGTGCAACAGGATTACCCAGGTTGTGTCATTAAAAGGTTTCACTTGAGGCCCAGATATATTGTTGGCAGCCTCAACATCGTCACCTGCCATGAGGACAGAAGGGAAGGCAGCACCGGTCTTTCCTGTCCAGGGAGGAAACTGGTCCCCGAGCAAATAAGAGCAAGTGAGCTATAAATCAAGACGTCCAAAAAGGTCCAAAGTCTTTAAACATGTAGTGATGTATGCACGTTACATACCTAGAGTGCAGTCCGGAGGTGAGGCCAAGTCATTGTCTTGCAGGTCACAAGCAAGTCTTTGCACTCTGGTCCTAAACTTTGATTTGGAGTCCTTAACAAGTAATAAAGCGCTCTTAACCAAATGCGATGGGGGTTCACTTAGAAAAAATAAAAGGACTTTGGATTGGAGGCTGTTGGATCGGTCTAAACTAAGTGGAATTCAATGTCGCCGTCAATGAATAGCGTTAACATTTGTTGATTCAGGATGTGGATTGATTTGGGGTACACTTTTTAAAATAACATACTATATAATCTATGGGCTTTGGGGAAGGTATCAAGTATATTTTAAGTTAAAAAAGGCTCTCAAGTCTTCAACTAAAATAATGTTGTGACTCGAGTCCGAGTCATTTGACTCGAGTCCTCTGGTATCGTCGACCGAGATGAATATTCCACAGCTATTGGGCCATTTATTCAAAGTCCCCATTTAAGACAAACACAACCATTGGTGGAAATACAGCCAGCTTTTTTTTTAGGAAACACAACGGCAGTTGTATCAATGAGTTGTAGCGTGTGCAACGCGCCTTCAGCGTGGATCATGTTACCGAAAAGGCCTCTGAGAGTTTCAGTGTTCCTTTGTGCTAGAAAGACCGGTTCTGCGATGCCACCCTGCAGCAGACCAGGCTTATCCCTCCACCTGCAGCTCAGTCTTATCTGCACTGCTGATGTCATCAATGTGAACACAGTCTAGTGTGGAGAAGGCCGGGCGCTGTTGGATACGAGTAGATTCGGTTTTCTGTACATTTGCAAACCTGTAAATGTGTGAATTGTTGAAAATCTATGAAAAATGTTCATGCCTCGGAAGTTTTAACTTCTTTTTTTATGTTAATTGAGTGTTTTATTCAGTGGCTGCATTAGTCTGTCCAGGCATTTATTTGGATAGGTGATCAAGCAGATCAAGTACATGTTGAGCATTGGAGAAAAAGGACAATAAGGTTCTGCAGCTAAGAGACATTACCTGCATGAAATGCACCAAAAACTTTTTATTTTTTTATTTGACACACAGATTAAAATCATAGATGGAGAAAATATTCCGCTTGTATGTAAAAACAAGTCGCAAAGGAAGTTTACACTCCCCCCAACGCTGTGTGTGTGTGTGTGTGTGTGTGTGTGTGTGCTCCTCAGAGAGAGGAGGGATTCAAATCCAAACTGACATCCAGTTACACCTGCCTGTGTGGACCGGTAGGCTGAGCGGATGAACAGACGCGTTTCAAACAATGCCGTGGCGCTTTCTTCCTTCCGCATCTGTTAGCCAAGAACTCAATACAGCAGAATAACACAGTAGCACGAAGACACAATACAACACAGAATCACGGCATTACTTGGCACCTTCATAAAAACCTCTACGTCCTGTTCATACATGAATGTTGTATACTGACTGTATTACAGTTGATCAATTTGAACACTACTTTACACCGGTCTAACATTCTATTTTTATATATATATATACAATTGTATTTTAAAGTCTGCACTTTTTCATGTTTTATGTCTTAGATTGTCATGTTTTTCTTTTACACATGTGTTGTTGCATAGCTGGAGGGCCTGCTCCACTGTATTTGTTGTGCATATGACAAATAAAGACGTGAAACCTCCAACGTGTGCGTACTGTAAACACGAAGCTACCGCCGTCAGCCGGTTAGTTTAGTTTAACTTAGTTTGAGACTTGAAACGGAGGGTCAGAGTGTGTATATATAGACAATGCAGCTGTTGTGGGGCCCAAAGAGAGAGAGAGACATTCCCAATATAATGGCCAGAGTATCTCATTTGACTATTCAAAACATTGTTGGTGAAATTAATACACTCCTAATGGAGAGTGTGTCCGCTTCATAACTAGTAACTACAGCGTAGCTACATTTTGCCACCGAACCTATAAAGGTAGCTAACGATGTGCTAATGAAGTCCTTCACAGACACGTGTCACACAGCCGTTGGCTAGCTTAGCTTAGCCTAGCCTAGCTTAGATACTGCAAACGAGCCAGCTAGCCTGGCTCCTACCAGCAACCCCCCCTCCCCCAAAAAGCTTGCTCATTAAACCATTATATCTTATTTGTTTAATCTGTAACCAATAAAAAGGTGTAAAAACATACATTTGCAGTTTCACATGCGCTAACTGTTCCTTACTCGTACCTCACAACTCTCAGAGTCCAGAGCATGTTTTGATCAGGATTTGAATGTGTGTGCAGGTGGTAAGAGGCCCACTCCCCTCAGCAGGGGTCTAGGTGGAGCCCCCCCCCCCTCCCCCCTCCTCCTCTCCAAAACACCATAAGCCGATTTCACACATCCACCATTTAGATAACAGAGAACGATAAAGCATTACACTCAATGCTAACCGACAGTAACCCGAAAGGCAACGTTTTTATTGCTGTGTATTATTAAAGTTCAAAACGTTCACAGAAACAATGCAGGCGAAGCACAAAAGGTAAATGTGCAATTACAAACAGCGAGTAATTAAGAGTCCACGCCTCTCTGTGAAGAAAGCCCCACTGGGTTTTTCGGCCTGCCGATCCTCGACACTACCTGTGATTTACACCCAGGGGGGGGGGGGGGGGGGGGGGGTCGCTGGTTTATGAGGACTATTCAGAGGCCCTGAGGTGTCACTCCTGGTCACTCCCAGGTTTCTCCTCCGCCTGGTCCCTGGCTGTTTCGCACCTCCAGGAGGGACTATTATCCTGTCAGAGGGCCACTCTTCACAGCAGCGTAACGCATCGCCCTGTGAAAATCACACCCTACTGCTTGTTTTGTTGGGCTGCGGAGCGCGGAGTTCACGCAAGGATCTAACCGGGAACTGCAGATGGTCATGGAGGATGGAGGAAGGGCCTGGAGGGGTTAAAAACAAGGACTTTGCCATTACACTTTTAATCATATAGTTATAGGTTAGTTACAACCAGGAGGAAGACTGTTTGCTTCTGTCAGAGAGCACATCAGATGCTTATACTGTCCTCACTTCTATATTTATATCGCAATTAATTCAAGTGTCACTTTACAGTAAAGTGCCTTACACAAGTCAGGCTAGGTGGGAAATAATATACTGACCAAAAGGGAGAAAATTCCATTATAGAAGAAAAATTTGGAAGGAGATAGTAAACTTCTGATTTGGTTTAGACCGGGACAGATAGATAATACTTGTGCAAGCTGGAGAGAAAAAGGAATAACGGCTGTGTGTACACTTAGAGGGAAAAACCTTTAAATCCTTTGGAAAAACTCAAAAAGAGAATTTAATTTAGGAAATGGGGGGCCTGTTCAGATATTTACAGCTACGACATTTCTATGATACAGAACTTAAAAAAAGGAATATCAGCAGTAGGTAATGAAGTGATCGAAGTGGGTGCATACGAACAAACCCCCCTCAAAGTGGGTCTCCAGACTGTACAGAAGAAACACACTATATGTAAAACTGAAATGGGAACTAGAACTGAACTTTAAACTGTCGAAGAGTGATTGGCACTCCATGTGTAGAACGCAGCACACTTCATCCAGCTCTAGAAGATGGAGGGAATGTGGTTGGAAGACCTTAATCCGCAAATCACAATTTGGTAAAGAGCAGCCATGCTGGCGAGAGTGTGGGCAGATGAATGCCAACCACTCACACATGTCCTGGATATGTATACAAATACAACATTTTGGGAGTTATTCAGACTCTGGAGGAGATCCTATGCTACAAGATTCCAAGGGACCCACGGATTGTGTACCTGGGGCTGATACCTGGAGACATTATCCAAAAGAAGGACATGTACTACCTCTTTAAAATCCTGGTACTCGCAAGTAAAAAGGCCAAAGAGCTGGATGAAAAGCTCTATGGAAAAGTTGACTCTTTTCCTAAGGATCAAAGCAGGAACCCATGAACAACGCTGGGGGAAAATAGACTGTATACAAAAGGGAAAGATGAGTAATGTTCTCAGCTGACCTGAAAAGAATGGATCAAAAAAAAAGTGTAAAGAGTGATTGATGACCCCTTATTAATTTAGTTTACTTTTTTCTTGTCTTTCTTTTTTCCCCTCGTCACTTGCTTAGTTTAAGTTCTTATCAAACTGGAAGGGAACCAGATCCTACAGACGTCATCGCCGTTGCATGAGCTGTGACCTTGAAGAACATTTCTGAAAACAGGTAAATCAACAAGTAAAATCTCAAGTAAAGTGACAACTGAGATGTCCATGCGAGTAACTCTAGGAGCTGAAGGAGTGTGTAGTTAAGAGCAAGAAAACATAATGGAGGAAGGTGTGGATGTATATTTATACAAATGTAGAAAACAGGGTTCTTGTCTAATTGTGGTCTGATTCATAAATCTAATTTCTAAAAATGTCTAGACTATTTATAAGTTTATATAATGAAATATATAAGCTTGAGTAAGTGTGGTGCTGCCCCCTGCTGGGGAAGGAAAGTAAAGCCCCTTAAAAACAATAATGAAGCATCCACCACCTACCAGTGAATTCAAATAATTTAGTAACAGTATTGATTGTTATATTTTAACAAATTTATTTGTTATCAAAAATACAGTGTGGGAATGCTTGTCAAACATTGGCACAATTAGTCAATTCAAATACAAATGCACAAATAAGGTTCGGCTCTTACGGTTTAAGTAGTCTAGCACCAGTAATTCGGTATAAATAAGTAACTACACAACAAACTACAACACAAAGTTATGATTTAAAAAGTGGCTGCACTTGATTTGGTATTCAACAGATTACATTCACGTTCATACAGGTGAGAAAAGGAGGAAAACCGTGAAAAATACACTTTTACATCAAATCAAGAAAACTCTGCTTCCATCCACTAAAATTAAATTAATTGAACAAAGAAATATTAAAAGCATACTGCTCGATCAGAAACCTTGCTAGTGTACGAGTTGTGCGTCATCAGCACTTTGAAATAATCTCCTGACAGCTTTTGTAAACTTTCACCAAGCACTTCAGCCTCGGCTTTGAACTCTGAAAAATAAGGTTAAAAAAACGAGGTTCATTAGAAACGGGTTACTGCAAATGACACCATGTGTATTAAAAGCCTCCTCCACACAGGAGGTAAACAACAAACACCCAAAGTAGCTGTATGGGATATGCATACACCTTTCCACCTTACCTGAAACAATGGCATAACACTTGACACTGCGTTAGGTTCTGACGGGTCTTTCAACAGCACACAAAGGGAGTAGATGATTTGTTGCTGAAATAAAAGCATTACATATCAATGCACTATTCTTATAAAAATACAAACTGGCTAACTTTAATATATATTATAAAATAAAGATGTGAAAATGTGAATGTGCACACAAACGACGGAGGCACAGACGTCTGTAATCACCATGTAAATAGCTTCGTTGATGACGATATCCTTGATCTTGCTCATCTCAATGAACGTGGTGGTCTCGCGGCCCGAGGCGTAGCTGGAGGACAACTGGATGCCCAGGGAGCGGATGACGATCAGGGACTCGTGGTCCACCTTCACGAAGTGGATGTGAAGCATCATGCCGACCAGGGTGATGAATATCGCACTAGACAGAACGGCTGTGTTCTGAGAGAGAGAGAGAATAATCAAATACAAGAATAATACTCTGTTCATTTAAAATGTACTGATCCAAGGGAGCATGAGCAATATTTTGTCGACTAGAAGTAAATTGGTATTGTTAAACACAATCAACAATAATCATAAGGCAGCTGTTACTGCTTTTGTAGAATACAATACATGTACAATACAGACAACAACAAAACAACCAATATATTTGACTGCCTCAACAACAATAATGGGACAATATGACCTTGCTGGTGCTCTCACACAATAAGTAGTCCTGTATAACATAAGTAGTCCTGTATAACATGGTCAGGTGATGGTAATATGATAGAAAATATGACAAGATTGAGATAATGTTGTAACAAAAGATGACATAGCACATTAAGTTGGGTTTGTTCTAGTGAGTATTTAGCGATATGAGAGGGGTTGGGTGTCATTTGGGGATCTGGGGGGTGTCATTGGTCTCACCTCTGTGATGCAGAACACGGCGTAAGCAGAGAGCCACACGCAGCAGGTGTACACCAGGACCGTACCGATGGACACTTTGGGGACGCTGACGGTGAACTCCCTGCAGAGGCTGGAGTGACTCTGGCAGTCCAGAGATATGGCTTTGCCGTTAATGTCCGTGAAGGCTTCGTCCTCCATCATGAACGCGACAAAAAACAAATGAGAGCAGAGGGGAAACAAGGAAAAAAAGCTCTCGGACGCGGTTAAGCTAACGCTAGTTTAGTATTAAACTAGCTTTGGCTATCTGAGAACAGGCAAGGTCAGCCGCACGTGAAGACGTAAAGTGACGCTTTCCTGGACGGGAAATGATGCGTGCATGCAGTAGGATGCTAATTAAATACCTCCAGTTAAAATTAAGATAAGCAAAAAACAAAAAAAACGCGACTGCAGTGATAATTAATATGACTGAATATTTCCCACGTTAGCTTAGCTGCACTCGTTACTCCCACCGGGTTGTTCGGGTTGGATGCTGCTAGAGGGGCGGGCACTGTCGCCTGTTTATACAACAACCACAATATAATTAGTGATATAACACGTATGAGGCTGGAAACGTTATTAACCCCCCCAGTGTGCTGATATCACGCGCCGTCTCCCAATCGTTATAAACTTCGGTGTCCTCCGGTTAACAAACGGCAGAAGGGGCAAAGCATTGTGGGTAATATTGAGCGTATTGTCAAGTAGCCAAGTAGCGAATGTCAAACTACCTTTAAAAAAATGTGTTCGGAGTACTAGTTAGTATATATATTATATATATATATATATATATATATATATATATATATATATATATATATAATCTTTTTTTAAAAAGAAGAGATTTAACCCTAGTCTTCTTTTGAAACTCCCAAATCCTCCATATCCCAGCATGCATTGCGGTTATTTCCAATGACTTTTGAACCCTGGATAAAAACAAGCCGATCAGCTGATGGACAAAAAAAAAAAAAAGCAACAACATCGACAGGGGTCCGTCTGCCCGACACGGAACAGCTCAGCTAGCTAACTTTCTCCACAACGTCATCTTTATGTGGCAGCCGGCGGGCGTTTGACGGTGTACGTGTCCAGCTTTAGAGCGCGTTGAGCCGGCAGTTCAGTTTAGTTTCAGCCGACGTCCGTCGGGCTCTCCCAGCGCGAGCTCAGTCAGTCAGGTTGTGTGTTTGTTTGTTTTGTTTCTTCAACAGTGTCAAGTGTGTCTCTTCGTGTCAGTGATAAGATAAAACTATATTTATCGCAGTTTTTTTTTTTAAACGTATATTCATTTTTTTGGTATAAATTATAACCAGCGTATTGGGCTGCTTTTAAATAAATAGCAGCTTTTGCATCGGCAGCTGCACCATAACCAAAACAAGCCAAGGAAAGAGAGAGAGAGAGAGAGAGAGAGAGAGAGATGCTGATGTAATAGCGAGCAAACTGTTGTGCCAAAACATTCAGTGGTTACACGCGTGGACAAGTGTGTCTGTCAGTTACAGAAAGCAGCAATAAGGTCCCCAGTTGAGCATTCAAGTACTTTTTTGACAGTTTTATTTAGCTTCTTTTGTGTGTGTGTGTGTGTGTGTGAGGAGAATTTGAACAACAACAAGGTTAACGTTGCATCACTTCTAGTCAAAGACATTTTTCCTCATCCGCGCCCTATATTTATCTTCTGCCGCATCGCTGTTGCAATCCAAGTCACTCTTCGGTGTCAAGACCCCGAGATGAGTGGTCCCGGTCCGGCTGCAGATAAAGGGACCGACGCGGTCCTGGGCTGTCAGGAGAACTACGCCTGCGGGGGTTCCGACGAGGCCGCGTTTGAATGCGACGAATGCGGCAGCTTGCAGTGCGCCCGCTGCGAGCTGGAGCTCCATCGCCAGGAGCGGATGAGGAACCACGACCGGGTCCGGATCGCGCCGGGCCACGTCCCGTTCTGTGACTCGTGCAAAGGCGGCGACAGCAGCTGCCCCGTCAACGGCGGGCGGCTCAGGGCGCTGGTGCGCTGCCAAGGTTGCAAGATCAACCTGTGCTTGGACTGCCAGAAACGCACCCACAGCGGGGTCAACAAGAGGAAGCACCCTCTGACCCCGTACCCGCCAGCCAAAGCCCCCCAGGGCGACAACGCCGGTCAGTCACAGATGGAGATCCTGAAAGCGGAGCTGGAGAAGGTGTGCAGCTTCCTTCTGGTGGACGAGAGGGAGGAGATGCAGGTAAAACACTCGTCCTGCACGTTGCAATCAAAGCACCTTGTTAATGGGATGGTGTGACAATGGGGCTGATCTCCTTTTGGGTTCTCAGGTGAAGGATGAGGAGGACTTTGTGGGCAGACTGGGCTGCAGGTCAGACGAGCTCCTCAAAGTGGTCTCCATCTTTGGGAACACCGGGGAGGGCAAGTCCCACAGCCTGAACCATACGTTTTCCTTGGACGAGAAGTGTTCAAGACCTCACCCACCCAAGAGTCCTGCACCGTGGGTGTGTGGGCGGCCATGGACCCTGTGCACCGGGTGGTGGTCATTGACACGGAGGGACTGCTTGGGGCTGGTATGGTGCAAACAATGGAACCGCTTAATATTGTGTAATAACCAGAGGTAGAGGGGGGGGGGGGGGGGGGGGGGGGGGGGGGGGGGGGGGGGGGGGGGGGGGGGGGGGGGGGGGGGGGGGGGGGGGGCTGCTTTTCTCAATTAACACACATTCTTACCCCTCCTGTGTTTTTTTTTTTTTTTTTCACATCGTCAGGAGCAAACCAGGGTCAGCGAACACGCCTGCTCCTCAAGGTCCTGGCTATCTGTGACGTGGTGATCTACCGAACCCACGCCGACCGTCTCCACGACGACCTCTTCAAGTTCCTCGGCGACGCGTCCGACGCCTACCTGAAACATTTCACCAGGGAGCTAAAAGCGACGACCACCCGCTGCGGTCTAGACGTCCCGTTGTCCACTCTGGGCCCTGCCGTGATCATCTTCCACGAGACCGTGCACACCAAGCTACTCGGAACCGGTGCGTCGGCCACTCTTTTTAAAAAAATGTTTATTTGTTGGACTGTGCTTTGTGGGAATTTATAGAACAAGACTGACGTAAGAATCCTTTTGTTCTCTCTCTCTCCGTCTGTCTGTCTCCATCTCCAGACAAACCGTCCGAATCGGCAGAGCGTCTTCTCCAGGAGCGTTTCAGGAAGCTGGGTCTGTTTCCAGAAGCCTTCAGCTCCATCCATTACCGCGGAACTCGCACCTACAACCCTCCGACGGACTTCAGCGGTCTGCTGCGCAGCCTGGAGCAGCAGCTGGACAACAACACCACCCGATCGCCGCGCTCCGCAAGCGTCATCTACAAGGCTCTGCAGGTACCGCCGCTTGATTTTGATTGAATGTGATACACTCGTATGGCGCAGAAAGAACAGGTTTTGCTCGTGCGCGCCACAAACGTGTCGATTGTGCCTTGGTCTCCTCCCGGCTCCTTCCTTCAGGCCCTGAGCGAGCGCTTCAGCGGGGAGATTTCCGATGAGCACATGGCGGGCAACTCATTCTTTCCCGATGAGTACTTCACCTGCTCCAGCCTCTGCCTCAGCTGTGGGTACGTGTCCCCACCGCACGCCGCAAACCTCTGCAGTTCGTTCACAGAAGTGTAGAAACCGTGTGGATCTGTTATTGACAACATTTTAAACTTGAAGAGTGCACTTAGTAGAGTGCGGATCTCCGGCCCGGCGTGTCTGCAACGACCGCTGCTCTATTGTTGGATTGAATGATCACAGCCCATAATTGTCTAATTGCCCTTCTAGACACCAAAACACACTTTATTCAAACTGAGAAACAAGCAGCGGCGTATGCAGGCGAGTCGTAGAAGACATTCTATTACAGTACGAAAACGAAATTAACCTCACCAAGCTGTCCGCCCCGCTTAACTGGTGTTAATGGCAGTATAAAACCGGCAAATAAAAACCCATATAAGATAAAATATAATGCAGAATGCAAGATGAGCCGTGGACACACCATTGCATGGTCCTCCTGATGGAGATAATAATAAGACAACTATTAAATGAATAAGTAATGCAAATCATGATTAAAAAAAAAAAAAATGTTAGGTCAACTTTTATCCGCCCTTGATTAATTCTGCCCTTTGTCTCTGACTTTCAGTTCAGGCTGTAAGAGAAGCATGAATCACCTAAAGGAAGGACTCGACCACGAAGCCAAGCAGCGCTGCCGCTACTCCGCACAGTACGACAACCGCATCTACACTTGCAAGGCAAGCAGAAACCTGTGTGTGTGTGTGTGTGTGTGTGTACCTTCGTAACGAGGTTCTGAGTGTCTGTGCTGAACTTCTCAGGCCTGCTATGAGGGAGGGAAGGAGGTCATCGTGGTCCCCAAAACGACAGCCTCGTCTGACTCGCCGTGGTTTGGCTTGGCCATCTACGCCTGGTCCGGGTGAGTCCAGCTGCCGCACGGCCTTTTGGAGGATGATGGGAAATAATGTGTGTGTGTGTGTGTGATCAACCCACTAGTTCACCTGTAGCCATTTGGCCCCCTCGCATAACAACAAAAAACACGCAAAGACGGATGTGTTGTGGCTCTGCCGTACACACCGAGAGGCACCAGAGTCCCTCCCCTTCGTACTGCACCTGAGCCATTTCTTTTGTTGTCGTCTTTCTTCAGGTACGTAATCGAGTGCCCCAACTGTGCAGTGATCTACAGAAGCAGGCAGTACTGGTACGGAAACCAGGACCCGGTGGAAACAGTGGTCAGAACAGAGATCCAGCACATCTGGCCCGGGGTAAGTCCGCAGTGGAACAGCCCAAATGAGATTCTGCAGAAACTAATTAAACAAACGAAGGAATGAAGGTTGTCACATCCACTGCGAGCTGAAGACACTAAAAAAAAACAATCCTGTAATTATGTACCGCACACAACAGAAAGTCTGTCGGCTACTGTTTTCATTTTAATCTCGAACGTTGTTCCCCTCGTCTTCTTTTCAGTCCGACGGCTTTTTGAAAGACAACAACAACGCGGCCCAGAGGTTGCTGGACGGAGTGAAATACATTTCTCAGTCGGTGTCTGAACTCAGCGTCAAGCCTGCCAAAGCAGTCACTTCCTGGCTCACCGACCAGATCGCGCCGACCTACTGGAAGCCCAACTCCCTCATCCTGGTGCGTGACTAAAACTTGAAAACAAACACTGTGAGGGGGAAACCATATGTACATGCAACGTTTGACACGTCATCCCCGTGCGTTGCAGAAATGCCAAAAATGTGGGGAAGAGTTCCAACCCAACGACACCAAGCACCACTGTCGGGCCTGTGGAGAGGGCTTCTGCGAGTCCTGCTCCTCAAAAACCCGGCCGGTCCCAGAGAGGGGCTGGGGGCTCGCACCGGTCCGAGTCTGCGACGCGTGCTTCCACAACAGGGGAATCCCGACCGGTAAATCCCTTCTTTAATGTTCGACGTGATGTCACTGAACAGGATTCTCGTCAGTGTGTGTGTGTGTGAGCGCCTGGTTTTTAATGTGTGTGTGCGTCCCCTGTTGCAGAGCTGCTGGACGCGGCCTTGGAGGAGGAGGCAGGCACCCTGATAGCCAGGAAGGTCGGGGAGGTGGTCCAGAACACTCTAGGGGCCGTAGTCGGTGCCATCGACATCCCTCTCGGTGAGCGTGACAAACAATGCAGATGATCGTTTCCAACGTTTTTTTTAAAATTTATTAACAAACAAAACCGCCGCTTCTTCTCGTCCCGCGTCCAGGCCTGGTGAAGGACGCCGCTCGGCCGGCCTACTGGGTCCCGGATCAGGACATCCACTCCTGCAGCGAGTGCCAGAGGGAGTTCTCCCCGCGCCTCTCCATCCACCACTGCCGCGCCTGTGGCCAGGGAGTGTGCGACGAATGCTCCCAGGAGCGCCGCGCCGTGCCCTCCCGCGGGTGGGACCACCCGGTGAGGGTCTGCAACGGCTGCCACCAGAAACCCGGGGAGCTCTAGCAGGACCGGGAGTAGGGGGGGGGGGGGGGGGGGGGGGGGGGGGGGGCTCTTGCGACAACTGGAATTATCAAACATCTTTTGACACGTGGCTGAAACGCGTCGGTTCCCCTTTTTCCGTCTCTTTCGTGGCGTTTCCCCCCCGGCCGCCACCAGACTCTCTGTGGCAGGTTGGACTCCCTTCTGTTGTCTTTCCAACGATGTCCGTCCCCTGACACTATTTCACTTTTATTATGCCTATATATTTTTACACTGTGAAGAATATCAGAGTGAGACTTGAATATCAGGGCTGGAGGCGAGATCAAAGAACGTGATGGCATCTCATGAAAGGGAGTATTGTACAATTGAGTTCAGGTAAATGTCCGTGTACCTCCTTTTTGATCCTTTTTAAAATGTGTATTGATGCACATGAACTCCTTTTGACAATCCCTCCTCAGTGCGACACACTAGTACTATTAGCATCTTTTTTTGTAGTCCGGGGGGGGGGGGGGGTGCTACACGTGTGCACCGTTTCATAATAGAAGTATACTGACTGTATTCAAGGGTAGCACTTTTTACTCTTAAGAATGTTTCTTGTGCAAAAGCCCCGGATGGAGCGTTCGGGGTCGGTTAGAGAGGAAAAACCTGAAAGATTATCCACAATTGTTTCTGATCCTCATTCGAGTGGATCTCCAGTAGTTTTTCTCTGCTTCAGCCTTTTCCCTTTTCCTTTGGCTTCAGGAGGATTAGAACTTGGGAAGCCATCGATGTACTGTAGCGCCGAGACGCATTCCATCCTATGTAACGACTTAGTATTAACTTCTTACATAATCCCTCAACGCTTTGTGGTCGGTTGGGCAGCGGATAACAGAACAGCCTTAATGACGCTGTCCACATGGTTTAAATTTGACACGTTAGAAAAATATATGGAGGGGGGGGGGGGAAATAAAGTTTACTTTCATAGGGAAGTTTTTTTTTTTTTTAAATGTCCAGTTTGTTTTTAAAACGGTAAAACGATGAAGAAAATCTACAAATCTGAACGCATTGGGATACAAATGCAACAGGAACTTTCTTTTTTTTTTTTTAAAAAGGACTGACCGGCTCACTTGAAGCCATCTTTGAGGCTGGCCCCTCAAACCGGGACTAAAGAGTCTTTTACTCGTCCGACTCAGGCCGTGTAACCAGTGAGCCACAAATACAAACAACGACAGTTATGCTTTTGACTGAACGCCAAGGCGTTGTTAAACTGTATTTTATTTTTATTTTTTTTTCCTTCTTCTTCAAATGACTGGGAGAGTTGGCATGGTTACTATGGCAACAAATAAGCTGAAATAACACTTACCTGAATCGGTGCACTATCGTCATCGTTCACATTTCAGAGATGTTCAATGAATATGTACGTCACAAATCAATACCGTTTATGATCATGTATGCTCATACAGTATGTATTAAACTGCAGAAACTCAGTCTGTGTATGTGTCATTTAGGAGCAAATACAAAAGTAGTAGACGCGTGTTTACTGCTTTAACATTTTTTTTCATTGAACAGCAATTAGAAAATGTGTTGATTTACAGTATTATCACTTTTCAGATCAGAGACATCCTAAATCACTTTAAAAATCAAAGTCAATCATGTCGTAAGTAAGAGCACTTTTTGCGTAAAGATTAGAGAAATCTTAACTCCAGTACTTGCGTGCACTCGAGTATGTGGCACTTCGATTTCCTTTTGGCACAAACAAGTGGAACAAGTCAAAGAACAACATTCCCCTGAGACTTCAATGTTACTCTTCTGAGGTCAAAGTTCAGCGCGGCCTTTGTGGAAATTAACAACATACCGGCCAAACCCTTTCAATTATAAAATACCTATATGAAATATAACTCCATCCATAAATTTGGCAAACAAAAACACGGGTGTTTTAGGAAATGATAAGTGAGATGAGGAATAATTCTCAGTCTTTTCCTAAAGGCCGGCCCGGCTGCTCTCCTCCTTCCTGGTAGTCGGTGTTGTACGGGAAGTAGTAAAGGTCGTGCTTGACGGCCATGAGCAGGCCCGGCAGCCCCCTGCAGCCGCCCAGCTTGGAGGAGAAGACCACGCTGGGGATCAGGTCGTTCGCGGCCGGATGGGGGGATGGGATAGTCCTCAGTAGTTGGCCATCTTTTAGACTCCATAATCTCGTGTAGCAATCCTGACCGACTGGGGGGGGGACAGAGGAGGAGGAGTTGCAAAATGAGTGTTTGGTTTGTTTTTCCATCAGAGTTGGAAAGCCAGACCTTAAGTCGGTTAATCAGTGAACGTTGTGGAAGCTAAATAGTTGTTTTTCAGTGTGTAGCACGGCGTGTCCTCTCCTACCTGCCAACAGAAGCCCCTCGGGCTCATTGACTTGGATGGGAAGGTAGGCATGCTCATTGTGGTGCCCTTTGTACTCCTGTACTGGCTTTGTCACTCGCACATCCCACAGCTTAATCTGCACGCGAATGAAGAAAAACAGAGTTATGGCAATAATAAAATCCATGTGGGTTAATATATCTCTTAATAATTTAATAAATTAGCCCCGACTCGTGTGACCCACTCTTTAAAAAATAAATAAAATAAGTTTTCAAGCAAATAAAGCTGACCTGGCCCAGCATGTCAGCGGCAAGCAGGTAGTTCTCATCCTGGAGGACGCGCACGGAGGTGATGGCCGACTCTTGATGGAAGCGACTCACCTTCCAGCTTTGGTCCCTGCGGCCACGCTGCCGCAGGTCAATGCTGAAGATCTCTCCCGATCGGCAGCCGTTAAACAGCACGGGGACCTGGGCAAACAAGGAGCTAGTTCAGCTTTCTGGGCCGCTCTTTTCCTTCTCACATCGTCACGCGTGAACTCAAACGTGCTCATCGCTGTGAGACGCCGCAGACGACTCACCCGGAGGGCGAACTGCTGAGCCAAGACGTCGCTGCTGGTGCTGTACGTCTGCGTTCGACCCGTCTCTGCATCTTTCACTATCACCCTACGGGACAGGCCTGCCAGCACAAATGCGAAGACACATAATATCTTAAGATATGGAAATTGGTGAAGAGCAAACTTATTATTTTTTTTAAATATCATCAATCTAATAATCCACTAGGTTACTCTGTATTCCAAAGCAAGCAAGCTGTAGCTTTTTTTCTACCCAAATAAATGGAGAATAATATAATGTTACGGTAATTTGATTATGAATATCATATTTGATCTTTGATGATGATGATGATGGATGCACAGACCAGTGCTGAAGGTCTTGTCAAACTGTGGGTTGAGGCACCAAGCACAAGACCAGGCGGAGGATATCTTAAAGCTACACAGCATCCCGGGCTGGTCTGAGGAGAGAGAGGAGAAATGTTATAACGCGTTGGTAAACAAACAATGCCAACGTGAAAGTGTCTTTTTTTCAGTCTGCAGCCATATGAGTACTTTACAAATTCAGGATTTATTAAACAACATGATTATTATTTTTAAATTAAAAAAGCCTCATGTCAAAATCAGACACAAGGAACCGTGATCTACCATCTATAATTAAATCTGGCAGGCTACTGGTCTTAAATATTGTGAGGAGATTCTTTTCAGTACAACCTGGGTTGGAGTTGCTGAAGAGGGAAGCAGGAAGTAAACTGACGCAGCCGGGGGTGTCTGCTGCTCCAACCAGACACAGCCTGACAGTCCGCTCCGTCAAGGGACATACGGGCAGCACTTGACTCTTAACTTTATATCGTCTTTAAGACATGCATGCGGACTAAAGCTCACTACTAAAAGCTGAAGGATACAGGACGTGGGAGTCTGGGTAGTTGACCGAGGCCCAGCAGATGGAATTCACCTGAAAACACATCGAGATAAAAACTTTGAGCTTATCTAAATAGAATTTGAAAGAAAAAGCTTTCCTTAAAATGTAAGGGAGGAATATGGGTGCATTGAAGAACACGCCCACCTTGCGGTTTGTGAAGTAGAGGTTGTCGCACATTTCCACAGACAAAGATCCCCGGCTGCTGCTGCTGAAGTTCATGATGCCGTACTTGCAGCCTCCGTGTGAGACGTCATTGACGGTGAACACTCGCTCGCATGCAGAGTCCCCCTTAAAAAAGGGTGGGGTGGTTAAAAAAAAGCGTTTATACAGTGCATCTACTACGACTGCATAATTGCATTGGGCCACGCAGCGTGTTTTTGAGTGTCTGTTCTCACCACTATGAGTCTAAAGTTGTCAGTGTTGGGGTTGCTGTTGTCCGTGCTCTGGATCTCCAGCTTGTGGCGTCTCATCCCGCTGACCTTCACCTCGTGGACCAGCCTGGACACGCACGGAAACCACGTAAACACCAACTATGAACCGACTGCAGACCAGAAATCATTAACGCGCCTCCTCTCCCACGAGTCAGTTAACATAACTGAAATTGTCAGCGCGACACATGCGGTTTCGCATTGGCATGTTTTGTTTTCCGGACTATTTTCAGACCCCCGTCAAAATTGATTTGCATCATTGGGAGTGGCCCGGCAACGCTCCAAAGAAAACTCACTCTGCGCATGCAGAACTGATTATCATTAAGAGTTACTGTGTTTTCCCCCGGGGGGTGGGGGTGGGGGGGGTTGTTTTCTGGAACGCATTACAGCAATATGGATAGGACTCGAGGAGGACAGCTCCCTGCATGCGCACACAGCGGCGGGACGCAGTACCTGCAATAGGAGTTCTCAGGTAACATGCCGAGGTGTCTTTTCTGCAGCAGTAGCAAAGTGTTCAGTCCTGTTCGCGGTGCTTTCTGTGAAGAAGATTAAAACCCAAAAAGCCTGCGGTGAGCGACGAAGTACAAACCGAAGCTTCGAGCACAACAGGCTTTTTTGAAATTACCCCACCCTGTCGCAACAAAAACTCACTTTTCTTGGCTTTTCATCCTCTGCGAGCATCTTGTTCCTCTCTTTCTCTCTTTCCTTCTCCCGCAACTGCTCTTTGGTCAGCGGGTTACAGTTGTTGTGTCCGGGCAACAGGCGGAAGTAACGGTTTTTCTCCGGGTCAAAGTAGAAACCGGGCAGCTCTGGAAACACAGAACCGGGGCGGTCGAATTAAGCACGGACACTTTTTTGGTTTTCTTCTTCTTCTTCTTCTTGCTATTAAAAAGTTATACGTCGGATTGTGTTGTTTTGCAGACGTCACAACAATGTACGACAAGGAATTTATGTTTCTGATGAAGACTTCATGTGGCCACCAAGGTACTGACAGCTCACTGTCACTGTACACACTGCTTGTTGAGTGTCAATGCTTGTTGACTTGAACACCAAGAGAACTTATGGAGTGTGTGTGTGTGTGTGTGTGTGTGGGGGGGGGGGGGGGTCGTCTGGTACTGACCTGGCGCTGCACTGCTGGCCTGGGAGGAAGACGAGGAGGATGAAGATGAAGATGAAGATGAAGACGAAGAGGCGGACTGGTTTTCAGATCTCCTCTGCGGTGCTCTTAATGGTGGCCACGCGTTATTACGTCCAGAGCTGTGAACACAACACCACTCTTACTGACGTCACGAACAAACTCGCGTGTGCTTCGCAACCATTGACAAAGAGGCACACGTCCCATTTCTTTCTTCTTTTTTTTAAAAACTAAACTTCAACGTTTCCTTCTTACGTACCCTTGTTCGTCCTGAGTTGACCATTGCCGGTTGCCTCGGTGCCATCCGCGGCGTTGACCGGCGCCTCGTCGCCTGTGCGGTCGCTGTCCCTCTCGCCAGTTCCACTTCTTCATCCCCGTCCTCTCGTAAAGGGGGGGTCCCTCGCGCCACGTTACCTTCGTTCACTTTTTAACGCTTTTTGTGCGGCAGCATGTTGACTTGTTCGCTAAGTTAGCAAGTCGTTAGCGCGTTTGAGCTAATGCCTACTACACATCTCCCTCGACACTTTTATTGCAATGCCGCCCTTTAAACATCAAGACAGCTTTAATGTATTAATAAACACTCTTTCTGTTCAATACAAACGGGCTTTATTTTCGTATCAAACTGTTTTTTTTCTTTTTCTTTACAGTTGTTTCTTTTTTACAACCTCATGAGCTAAGAGCTGAGTTCCTGCCATGTTGTCCCGCCTCCAAACGTCATTCATTGGCTGGTTGCTAACAATAGTGCCTGACGTCGCGGGCGCTCATTGGTTGTTTTCTTTTGCGAACGTTTCAGGCAATAATGTAGGAATTTGTTTTATTTTTTTATGATTTTGGGGGACACTTTAAAAGTACTGGCACAACAATCTGTGCTCTACAAACTCTCTAAAACCGCCACCTAATTATAATGAACACAAACATAAATACTTATTGTCCACACAGCCGTCCAAAACCCCCAAAACCAAACCAAAACTACAGAAACCCTCACGACAGAGCTCAGGATATTTGATTGTCTTATTAGCAAATTGTGACGTTTCCTCCTTTCAAATAAAGACAAATGTATTTTATTCCATGAAATTATTACCCGACTACTCTCTTGAGGACAGGGACACTAATGTTGACAGATAACTCCGAGGCCACGCCCTCACGTCTCGATGCTGGTGTCGGATTGGTCGGGGGAGCACAGTACCCACGACCCCATTGGCTGTTGTGTGTGTGTGTGTGTGTTTTTTTTTTTTTCTCACAAGGGTCCCGAACTACACCGAGATTTGGAATATTACGTTACAGTCGTGCAGGAAAATGGCGACTGTCATTCATAATCCTCTAAAATCGTAAGTACATTTCTGTTTCTTAAAATAAAAAAACATTCCTTTGTTTCATGACGTGTGGCGGTCGGTCCGCACCGGGTTGAACGCGCGTTTTCAACCAGAACCACGTAAAGAACACTTTCCGCCCGTGTACTTAAAGGCGGTCTCCGTGTGTTATCTCGCAGGTACCGTTGCCTCCTCGCTCCGACCGTGTAATACTACCATAAACGCATGCGCTCGTGCGCACAATGTGCGGCGAAAACGTCCCCCGAGCCGCGTGTAAATGTCCGCGCTCTCCGCAGAAAGTTGCCATTGTCCACATTTCTGCTTTTTTAAATTATTTTTTTTAATATATATATATTTATACACACGGCTGACAGAAGTTTGCGAGCACGGCTTTCTTTTGTCAGCGCTACGCGGCTCAATTTGCATCGATAATTTCATGCAATTAATGTCACAAAGCGCACATTGAGAAGGGCCGACTCTCTCTCTCTCTCGCGCTCGCCCTCGCATGCAGCGACGGCTCCGGGTTTCGATGCCAATGTTTTTTAAATGCGTGCAAACAATGGACGGCGGGGCTGTATGATATGCTACGGTGTTGATATCCTCACATGCATGGAGGAAGAGGGCAAAAAAAGAAGCTGCGACGTATTGCAGATTTAGGGGGCGTGTAATTTCCTTTAAGTTAGACAACATGTTCTGATTTGTAGAGACATAAGATAATGAGATCATATGCAAAAATGGACTAATGTGGGGAAAAAAACGACTAGTTAAATATATATATATATATATATATATATATATATATATATATGATTTGACCTTATTAAACACTAAAATACGAATTGAATATGTGTTAATTCTAATACTAATTGACAATTTACATACCCCCCGCCTCCCCATGTCTGCCCTGTATTAAGTGCACCAATAACTTCCAGCTGCATTTCAGAAAATATTAATAAATGCATGTCTGTCTTCCTCATGGCTGACATCAGATGTTTACCACTAGTCATGTGGAATGTGCAGAGAGAGCGAGGCAATTATCACATAATCTGTTTAGCAAGAGGCAATATCAATCTTCCCGATTGGTAGACTCGAGGCAATTTTTGTAATACGGTGCCCAACCTAGGAAGTGCAAAGTTATCCTGTCAACTGTCAAATGAACGTAATGCTTCTCGTCAAGAGAACCTGCGATGCTCTTATTCTGTGGAGCTCTTTGTTGACAACCGAAAGAGATTTGATTCTCTACACCCCGGCAAAATGTCTCTAAGCTGCTGTATTGTACTAAAACAGATTAGGCTGTAGAGGATGTAGGTGTATGGGTGATTTATGTGTGTGTTTTATTGTGTGTGTGTGTGTGTGTGTGTGTGTGTGTGTGTGTGTGTGTGTGTGTGTGTGTGTGTGTGTGTGTGTGTGTGTGTGTGTGTGTGTGTGTGTGTGTGTGTGTGTGTGTGTGTGTGTGTGTGTGTGTGCGCGCGCGCCATGTCTGCAGTTGTGCATGCAGAGCAGCAGATTAGGAGCGTCCCAGTATTCTCCCGGGTCCATCTGTTGAGAGAGGAAGAGGTGCATGTAAAGACAGACAGCCTGATGGAGGAAGGGAACCCCATCTGCCCTCTCCGTATATGACCGCATTCTCTCAGATAGCCCCCCCCCCCCCCCCCCCCATGACCTCATCCAATATCTGCAAAAATATGAAAAACAACGTGTTTACGTGTAGGTTGGAGGCCGGACTCAACCAAGCAAAAACACCCATACACGCATAAACCCGTGCCACAACACATAACTGTGGCGTAGGAGTAGTGATATCAGGTGACGTGTGAGTTACTACCACGGGAAACACTGGTGCGGTGATGTTTTTCAGGCCGGACAGTTGCTCGAGTCCACTGTCTTTCTGAAACAATGGGACCACCTTGTCATCTGTCCTAAGGATGTTGCTGCTAAATCATATGCAGTCAGTGAGGACGTGATAATAATCTCGCCCGCTCCGAAAGATGAATTACACCCACCAGCTGCTTGCAGTAAATATGTCTGGCTCTCTCGACTCGGTCATGTTCAGCCGTGCTTATTTGCTTGATTTATTTAAACTCTCTTTTTTTGGGGGGGGGGGGGGGGGGTTATTGATACAAAGACCTCTTTGTGATTTAAACCTCAGTGGCTCTGTGGGACGGGACTCAATGAAGAGCTGACATGAGAAGTATTCAAATGAGCGACGTGATTCATATGCATGGACGTGTTCATGTGCACGTCGTGCGTCCTTTTTCGCTTCCTTCATCATTATGTTTTGGATTTGCGATGAACAAGAGAGCTCAGGTGGAAGGTGGGTTGGCTGTGTTTGCATAGGGATTGAAAAAAGGACGTGGGCTGAGATTTAGGGAAATGTAAACGAGATGCGAGAGGGAGGGGGGGGGGGGGCGTGTGTGGAGTTGTGTTTTTATTATGTGTGTGTGTTTTTTTTTGTGCATGCGTGGGCGGTTGTGTAGCTGGCCACCCTTCCCCCAATTTGCGTGAGAGGGAGAGTGAGTGAGTGATGGAGGTTTTTTTTTTTGGGTGGGGGGGTTAAGGGGTTTGGTTTGTCTGTCTGCCTGCTGCATTTACTGCATACATTTCTACTCCACCCTCAGCACAGGGGTGAACTCTGGCCTTTGTCTGCCGGGGAATGGGAATGTCCGGGAATGGTTTCCAGGCAGGGGGAATTAAATGTCCAGGAAGACGTTTTACAGAAAGCTGCATGCGGTGATCAATCCTGATTCTTTTTTTCTTCTTTTCTTCCTCTTCTGCACACGGTCCTCTCTTTTATGTTATTTGTTTTGTATGCACATGTGATATTTTCTCAGAGGATAGTGCAGAGATGAGACACGGACGGCACACAGAAAATAGCATCTGAAATCGGGGGTTTCCCCCTTCGCTTCACCCTCCACTGCACTCTGCACCTTTCCCTTTCAGCCCCTTTGTGTGTCTGTTTACGCACGGACAAACGTGTGTTTGTGTTTGTGTGTGTGTGTGTGCACGCGCCCGTGTGTACACACATCCGCGCGTTTGAGAGAAAATGAGTGTGACAGGGTTTGAAAGGGAACACGTGTGCCCCGGGACATATCGGGGGGGGGGGGGGGGGGCCTCCTCTTCCCTCCCATTCTCCCTCCTTGGCTCCTCCCCTTTCGCCTCCCTCCTCTCCGCTTCACCCCGCCGCCCGGCCTACAAAGTGCCATAACGACGCCTATCAGTGCCCACATGCTGTCGCCCTGCCCTGCATTTCCTTTGGGGCCTCCTACAAGTGGACTTCCTCCACCCGTATTATCTTTTTTCCTAATCTGTGGTGAACTCCACCCCCCCCCCCACCCCCCATCGTTCACCCGACAACCACGAGTTGTGTTTAGAATTTTCCGTTGAGACGCTGAATGCAAAGTCTGAGCGGATCTGCAAGCTTTATTATAAAAGATGTGTGTGGTTTGTTGGTAAAAGGTGAGGAGCTCATAATACAGTTCCCAGTTACTGTACCTCTGACTCATTGTGCTGAATGAGGTCATGCAAACAACATTCAAACAGATCATACTGAGCTATGTTGCGCCCGGAAGGTCAAACACACTATATGCAGCTCATCAGTGGGATTTTCAGTTTTCTATATTTCAAAATGACTGTGTGTCAACCTGAGCGATGGTGTTAGTTACCACGGCCAGGCAAGTTTATTTAAACCACTAAATTATTCTAACTTACGTAGCATCTAACAGTAAAATAGATGAACTGAATCATAAAAGATGCAATAACATGTAGGATGTGCAAACATATTGACGCACACAAAAGAACTACTGTTATATATATATATATATATATGTCCATATAACGTGAACAACAAACAGTATATAACATATCATAGTTTGAACCGCAGGTATAAATCATAGCACCTCTGGCAAGTGTCATATTAAAAGCTAATAGTTACAGAGAGAGAGCAATGTTTCAACACGTACACCTCAGCTCTACTGCACACACACACCTGCAAGAATGCCAGCGGGGGCACACACACAAACACACAAACACACACACACACACACACACACACGCAGCTGGATGGTGGTTGTTGCGGTGAAATCTAACGTTAAACCGCTTTGCAGATCACCCGAGGCTCCGTTAAGTATTTCCCTGTTATGTTCCTTTTGATTTAGCGCTATAATCACTTTAAAGTCTCCCACATTCAACTCTCATTCTCTTTTATAATAACAAATATTTTTTTTTTTACAGCCATCAGTTTAGAAAGTAGAGAGCTTAAATGAAACGATTGGCAAGATGAGATTATACACCTCCGGCCTCGAGGCAAAATGTGTTTTGTGTTTTTATTTTTTTATTTTTTATCATTTATTAAAAATGTAAAGAAATAGTCCAAATGTGCTTTACGATTTAATGTGACGTCACACATGAAAACCCTCACAGTTGAGAAGCGTTGAATCGGTGCAGTTTAATTTGTGAAATTGACAAATCGACGAATGGATGTGTCGCGTTCTTCTCGAAACTCGTCGAAAACGGGAAGGAAACGGTGTGAATGAGAAGGAAGTGAACGTGGAGAGAAGCATGACAGCGCTGTATTATGCCACGGAGGAGTTTCAGGTTGTTCTTTCTTTCTTTTTTAATCTATGAAGCAAGGAGGAAGACGAGGTGCTGTGAGCAATACATAACTGACGGATACATATATATACGCGGGCAGATGAGAGTAAGATAAAAGGAGAGGGGTGACAGCAGCGATCCAAACAGATAGTCTGATCAATAGAGCAAAGGATTAAGTGTACATTTTGAACATTGATATCGTAACTCAGCTTTTCACCCCGTGAGCTTTTACCTAGAAACGCTGAGAAGAAAAAAAAGGCTTGACGGTCGCACACAAAGCTCCTCTGTGCTGGTATGGGAGCAATTGAGACAATCACAGTGAACACACACACACACACACACACACACACACACACGCACACACAGACAGAGCAACTGCAGATTCCATCAGTATCCAGGAAGTTGTTGACCAAGAGGAATGTGTTCCCCGACATGCAAAAGTCCACTTACATAAGCTCCATCCCCGGGATCAGCCATACGGCCGACTAATGGGTACAAACAGGAGCGCAGGAGCATCTCTGGTGATGGAATCTGGTCCGCGGGTTGGCAGAGGGGGCGGGGGGGGGGTATCGGGACACGCAACCCGTAGACAGATGGTCTTGGTGGCATAGACACACACAAACACAGACACGTGTTATTTTTTTTTACCAAACGCATGAACTCTCAGACAAAAAGCACAACAGCCGAACATGTAGCCACGAACGCTCGCTTATGTAAGAGTTTATGAAGCCGCCCCGGGGGGGGGGGGGGGGACGACGACGACGACGAAACACAGACGATATGGGATGTCACCGGGAGGAAGAGAGGGAAGAAAAGTGGGGAAGACAGATGCCTGTAGGTATGCGCACACACACACACACACACACACACACACACACACACTAGAGATAACTCTCCACCTCTGGGAATGTGAGTTATGTGACAGGAAGCCTCTTCTGGAGATTTTGACTGGATCGCTGCGCCGTCACATTGTAACAACATGCACCGCCAAAATAAAACACCAGTCCTCCTTTCTGTCCGTCACCTGACATTACACACGCGTGGAAGACCGTCATTTATACAAACAACCGTGGCACTGCTGTAAAAACAACACTACGTGGTATTTGTGGGGAGTTACATTAAGACACGTCAGATGTTTGGCCTGATATGATCGTACACCTGTATATGTTAGAGTTACAACACAGTCATTCAGACTAAAAGATGATTTAACTTCCGCCCTCATATCAGTATGTTGTTGCTTTCTTCACATCTTTAATGTCCTGTTTTCAACCACAAATCAAGCAGCGTCTCCATCCCTCGTCTCCGCTGAACTCTTCCCCCCATTTTCTCCTTCATCATTACATGCAATGCCTCGCTCCCGTTTCCGCTGCTACTCCCCCCCCCCCCCCCCCCCCCCCACCCCACACACACACACACTTCCACCTCCAAACACTGCGCATCTTTGTGAGATTCAGTGCGACCAGAGTGCTGCTCTTTGTCCAGCTTGGAATTCTTAACATATCTGTGCTCGGCCAGTCAGGGAGACAGACAGATAGTCAGATAGACATGCACATTAACAGAGAGACGAGAGACTCGACCCTGCTGCTTTGCTCTGTCTCCCCTGCAGCAATGGATACCGGTGGCATTCCTTTTTTCTTCTTTTTTTTTTGCTCAGATATTAGCTTAATAGATGTCTGGTAATAATACATACTGAGAGCAAATCCTCCTCTGGAGCTGAGCCATGTGTGCCCCTGCTGGCTACAGGTCAGACCCCATTAGAGCTATCTGTCCTTTATCTTCCTCTCTGCACTTCAGCTCTGTAATTAAATAAAGAAGTACCTACTCAAGGTGTATATTTAGTTTTTGGCAAAAGTAACTTAATCTTGTTTTTTTTTTCTCCGTCCGTCTTTAATGATGCTGCAGAAATCTTCCCTCTAGAGTGAGACGGTGGAGGTTATTAATGGCTCACATCCTGGTGTGTGTGTGTGTGTGTGTGTGTGTGTGTGCGTCCTCCGGCACTCTCACTTATCGATCAATTTGACGGGACGAAACCTTGCTCGTGGTTCGTCAGCGTATTCCTGCATGCGCTTGCCCTCGCGGGCCTCATCGCGTGTGAAGATGTCTCACCTTCGCCCGCTCTAATCTGACGTCTGCAGCATAAATCCCGACTTTACACAACACGGCGAGCCAAAATGCGGAGAGTCGTCCGGGCGTGTTGTACTGAGCTAAAATTCAACCAGGACCAAACAGGCCCGCTCATATTTAGTTTGCACTCCGCACCAAAACATCAGCCGCCCAGCACATGTTATTGCCAATAAGCATCCCAACATTTAACTGGACTCAAAGCAGCATGCTGCAAATAGCTTCGATGGCAGAAATGTCTGATCCACCTGACTGTTTACCGTCCTCCTCTCACTCTCTCACTCTCTCCCTCTCTCTCTCTCTCTCTCTCTCCGTTTCTCTGGGCTCAGGCTCGGCGACCAGTTCTACAAGGAGGCCATCGAACACTGCCGCAGCTACAATGCCCGCCTCTGTGCCGAGCGCAGCGTGCGCATGCCCTTCCTGGACTCGCAGACGGGCGTGGCGCAGAACAACTGCTACATCTGGATGGAGAAGTGCCACCGGCAGCCAGGTGGGAATGGGTTTTGACATTTTCCTGGAAAAACACACGCTCGTCACTTTCTCGCCGCAAAAAGATGGAGACACCGCTATCGTCAATACGAGCTGGTTAGCTTAACTTAGCATGAAAACTGAAAACAGGGATTTTCTTGGGAGTCTCTGGACAGGGACAGGCCAGATGTTTCTCCCTGTTTCCAGTCCTGATGCTAAGCTAGGCTAACTAGCTGCTGGCTGTATATTTAACCCCCCCCCCCAAAGAGTGGTATCAATCTTCCCATCTAACGTTCAGCAAACAGCAGAAATGCATCGAGAGGATTTAATGTCAAGATCCCCTCCCTCAACCCATCTTTTGATTAATACATGAGTTACCGCTTGCTGATTTATCACGAGGCATGCAGTCAGAATGCACATCTGGGTCGCCCGTCCAGCCAAAGGGAACAATCTGCTCTTCCCCGAGAGGTGGACACAAATAGCCCGTTCTCCATCTTGTATTCAAAGCCCTTCAGGCCACACCCTATACTTTGTGGCAGACCTCACTCACGTTATATGAATTTATTCTGAGTTCATCCCTGCCCCCTCCTTCTCGATGTGTTTTCCTCGGAGAGAAAACGGCTTATTCTCCTCCATCTCTCTCTTCATCTCCATATGATCAGACACAAAATTACCAACTCGTTCGATTCAAGCGCAGGAAGTCTGCTTTTTATGAAATGGTGACGAAAGCAAATATTTTAATTGTTCATTGCAGTAAAACCGTTATGTTATCATCCTCCACATTAAGTCATGGCTCTGCACTGACACTGAAAGTAGCCCACATTCTGGGTTTTATGTGCGTTTCTGAATATGTGGACCAATAGCGTGAGCACTGAAAACGAGACATATTAAGTGTTAAGAAAAAAAAGACGTCTGTGTGTGTCGTGGTCTCAATGCAAGTATTCTTGAAATTGTAAACCTGCCAATGGTTGTTAAAATTCTTCCTGTGCACGTGTGTACGCCTATATTTATGAGTGTGTGTGTGTGTGTGTATGTGTGTCCAGGCCAAGCAGCAGGACAGATGTACACCTATCCAGCTCGTTGCTGGAGAAAGAAGCGGCGACTCCACCCTCCCCTGGATCCCCAGCTCCGCCTGTGTGAGCTTCGACTGGGTACGACAACCAAAGCACGCACACACACACACACACACACACACACACACACACACACACACACACACACACACACACACAGAGACACGGTGAACGCCAAAGCCGCAGCGGTATCGACCCACGGCTACACAATGAAAGCCACTTTAAACCGGTGCGCCGGCTCCTTTTTTTTGTGTTCACTGCACCTACGTGCACACACGTGCGCGCTGTGTCCGTGCCCTCTGTGCTGCTGTTACGGGCCGCACACACAGCTTCAGGCGTGCGCGGTGGCGTTAATGCTCACTATCTGACCATCTGGCTCTGGTTAGCCCTTCTCTCTCTCTCTCTCGCCAGGTCTCCAGGTTCATTCTCTCCCCCGAATCAATACCTCCTCTCATTGTTCTCTGGCAGTAGACACACACACACACACACACGCACACACACACACACACACACGCACGAACAACCCCACACATGACTCTCGCTCTCTGTTGCGGGACAGAAGCACCCTAAACTGGGCCTCTATAATCATTTGTCCATGAGGCATTAGAATGTAAGTGAGTCCTATGAGGTGGAAGTGTGTCCTGTTTTTGTGTGTGTGTGTGTGTGTGTGTGTGTGTGTGTATCCATGCATGCATATGTGTGTGTTATAGGGGATTTTAGCAAAGGAATGCCTCAGGAACCCGATAAGTGGGAGACATGAAGGCGAGTCTTTGTATCCGCTTTGCCACACTATTGTTTCCACCTTGCTGTCTTGTATAATAAAATACTCCAGAGTGTTCCACCGAGAACGATTCAGCGTTACGCAGAAGAGGCATTTTCAACCAACTCGAGAGGAGAAAGTCCCCCCCCAGAAGCAACCGACCGACTGAAGCATGGAAAAGGGACAGAAACGGAGCGGTCCGCTGCAGCTAACCAGAGCAGGAAAGCCATCGCAGGGTGAAAGAGTAGACGTCTCCGGTTTTGTTTTTCAGAGGTCCCTTTCTGCAGTTTGGCCCACATATCTATCATAACACGACAGAGGAATGTGAGTGCTCCCCTTTCAGCCTTTTGGAAACGCTTTATGTTTATTTAATGCTTCCTGAGCAAAGAGGTTTGCCTTTTGTGTGTGTGTGTGTGTGTGTGTGTGCGCGTGTGTGTGTGTGAAGATACACAGAGGCTCTGTCACAAGGTTACTTTGAGATAGTTGGAAACCGGAATCTAACCCCCGTGTTGTGTGGAGTGGATCCTCTGCTTCTTGTTCGGGCCGTTGCTAAGTGGACATGCCTCAGCGGCCATTTTGCTCCGTTTAATCTAATGAGGGTTTACGAATAAAGCAAATGAAAATATATTTGTGCAATGTGTAATATCTATGAAGTATTGTACAAATGTACAAAAAGCAATTTAAGTTCACTTCTTTCTCGTGTTTTTCTCGGTTCATGTCTCGAAACCTACTTTTTATATCGGGTGTGCGATGGCATGGGCCAGTTTAGTGAGAGATATGTCCTGATTTTTTAGTCTGTAGTATGGGCCAACTTCTAATAATGCAGCTCTAAAGCACATTTCATTAGACCCCCTGTGCAGGACGGTAGTACTCGAGTCCGATCTCAAGACCCCTGTCTTGTACTTGTCTTGGTCTCAGACCTGGTTGGTCTCGGCTGTTGAGAACTGGTCAAGTTGTTCCTGGCGGTTGATCCAGGATCAGTTGTACGGGACCATTCTTCCAACATGATGCGTGGAGAAAAGATAGAGATGCCTAATCACTGTAACAGCTTGTAACACTCTTATCTATTATGTTCTTGTACAGGACTTAATTAGTTCTGCATTCGGCTAGGACTTGGTCTTCGACTTGACGGGACCTGGTCTTGTACTTGACTGGACTTGACTGTAGCCTCCATGTCTCCTAAATGTCCACTTTTTTTCAAATGCCACACCTCAAGTGTGACTCGCCAGCTTTCTGTTGGAGATTTAAGTCTTAAGTCCAAACCCGGATAATGACATCATCAGACTTTATCTTCTCAAAGGTATCGGTTTTTTCTTCCTGCCCCATAAAAGAGAGTACAGACTGGAGGGCCCCTTTCAGGTCAGCAGTGGATCCAGATCAATGTGATATGTGAGCACGTGTGGAGGTTTAGTCCGACGGGGTTGGGGGTGTACGGCTTTTCTTTTGCTTTTTCGCAGAACATTCAGCTCCACATTCAGCTCCACATTCTCCCCACCATGTCGTGTCCCATGAGTCAGGGGAGAGGGGTGAGGAGGTTATAAAGGGGAAGGAGGGCAAAGGAAATGGGAGGAGGGGGGAGGAAAGCAAGCAGTGCAGAAGAGGAGGGAGTGTCAGCAGAGAACGGAGGTGAAGGAGGAGGCATATAGGGTGGTGGGGGAGACGGAGCGGGGGAATGTCCTGTCTGTGCCAACAAGTCAACGTACACAAATGGACACAAAGAAATGAGGAAGAGACCCAGAGATCCAGCAGCTTTGTGTTCAATAAGAACATCTCGCACACTCCCTGATGTTCCTATCACATACTGTGCAACTGGTGCCACTGTTACTAAAACCTTCTTCAGGTGCAGAGGCACAGTGTCCACATCGGTGCTGATACATTTGCTCTGCTTTGATCCTGCAGACAGCCGGCGGAGAACATTTTACAATGAAGAAGTTTGTGTTTAATGTGGTCGGCAAACCTTTTACGGCAAAAAAAAAGAAGAAAAGAAACACACACACACACACCTGCCATCTAAAAGGCTTTTCCTTTCTCTTCTCTCCTCAGAGGCCGAGCTGGCCCCCAAGCGCGAGGTGCCCCCGGGGGAGGCCACAGCCTTAGAGGCCCTCCTGAGGGGGGACAGCCTGCTGGAGAAAAAAAACAACATCTGTAAGGAAGAGGAAACGTTGCTGGAAATACAGGTATATGTTACAGAGTGTGCAGTATGTATTATTAATGTACAGCTATTGCATAATTATGAACAACAAATCTCCCCGCATTACTTCTTTCTGACCTTTTTTTGTTTTTGTTTTTGTGTGTGTGTGTGTGTGTGTGTGTTCTGCAGAGAGTTCTGGAGGCGGAGGAAAACGGGGACGGTCTCCATGATGACGAAGACTTTGACCAGGACACTCCAAAGAGAAAGAACAGAAACAGAGGAAAAGTGAGTGTCACACACAAGTGTGTGTGTGTGTGTGTGTGTGTGTTTGTGTGTGTGTGTGTGTGTGTGTGTGTGGTGTAAATGAAAATCGTAACAGTTTCATCAATACAAAATCTATTTCGCAAACAAATTATCACAATAAACCTTGTTTTTGATGTGTAATGTAATTATTTTTTTTTTTTTAAAAGACATAAAAATGTATGTAAAGTGCGATTTTAAATATAAACTATCCAGAAATTCAACATTCGCACATCGGGGGTTTTAAACATCAGACGAGCGCTGCGTTTTCCTTCCAGAACAGAGGATCCAGTCGCAGGAGGACGGAGGCCGTGAACGCCGAGGACCAGGACAAACCTTACGTCTGTGACAGTAAGAGAAACGGAAAACGTCCGTCGCGTGAACGCCGTCACTCGTCTTTGCTTTCACACGCCAGCTTAACCTCAAAGTCAGAGCGCGTGTGTGTGCGCGCGCGTGTGTGTGTGTGTGTGTTTGTTTGTGTGTGTGTGTGTCCCGAAAGCTCGAGGAAGTGGAGAGAAACTCTGTTCTCCTTCGATCTGCCGTTACAAAAGTGAATTCCTTCTCGACATGCTTGTTCACGGAGAAATCCAGCAGCCTCTCTCTCTCTCTCTCTCTCTCTCCCCCCCCCCCTCTCCCCGATGCCCCCCTCCCTCTCTTCTTCTGTCCTAAGAGCGGTGCTCTGCAGCATGAAGAGAGGGTTCGCTGTTGATCCAGACCTGACTGGCATGCCACTTGCGTCCCCCCCCACCCCGAGAGACCCCAAAAACAAATGAATCTCATCCTCATTCCGTGTCTTGTGCTGTCTTTTCCTTTTATTGTTTGCTTTTGTGTCTTCTCTGTTGCAGATAAATACAAACAAAAGCATAACTCAAAAAAGGCTGAAGAAGGTATCTGCACCTGTCTCCATCTTTGTCCTTCTAGGGGCTCCGTTGAACTGTCTTTTTTTCCTTTTTTTGTTGTTGCTCCTGGGCATCTGGTTCAGGAGTGGCTGCCTGAATGCTAATCCCCTGTAGATATCTAACGTTTTAAATGCTTTATGCTAGTCAATCCCCACCCTCCCCGCCCCCCCTTCCGGAAATTCAGTGCAAGCATTGCATGACACTAACACCTTAGTGTGCCTTAACGCTCGCATTTTATGTTTGCAAGGAATGCCCCAAATGAAGCTTTAGCAGCAGCTCCACTAATGTCGCACTGTGCAACGCATGTTTTTCTTTTTTTTAAGGCCGCACTAGCCGTGATGTGATCCGCAGAGGTAGCCATTGTAGAAGTGTTCCCACCGGGTGGACTTTCTTAAATCTGCTTCATACGGATCAACGCTTTGAAGATGGCAAACGAAGCCTTGAAGCTTTCTGGTGGGGAAAGAATTTGGGTCTAGCAAGAAGAAGCAGCTTAAATACACAGTATAATAAGAAACTTCTATGATGGCTACAGCTCTAACATGTGCATTAAATTCTACATTGACCCCCTAGAGCTACTGCAATATTAGATTATAGTTTTCTTCATGAGCGCAAAAATGCTTCCTAATCCTGTTTTTATAGACATTCGACTTGTGACTTCCTTCGGCTTCATAGTGCAGCAACAGCAGCATAAAGCATCATAAAGCATCATAAAGCGCCATAAATAGAAATCATGAAACAACCGCCCACAAGGAGGGGGAAATTAATCTGCTCCACAATATGCAACCGAGGGCTAAAGTGTTAACAAACAGCCTGTCGCTTGCTAAAATGTCCATATGTTTATTATGCAAACATACAGTAATACTGCATAAAGTTTCTGACTCGTTCCCCTATTACAGAAGTTTAAAAATATAGAAATATAGTTTTCCTAGAACTGACACTTCCTGTGTCCTCAGCAGACGAAAGTGACATTCATGCAAGATAAAGTCAATTTGGTATGGAAGCCCATTTCCGGACAGTAAATGGAAAAAAAAATAAAATGAAAATTTAGCTGTGATAATATAAATATCGAAATTATGCTGTGTTTTTTTTTTTTTTTTCTAGCTCCGTTTTCTTTCTTTCTTCTTCCCGTTAGCTTCCATGTTCTTATCGTACAGGGGAGATAACAGGAGGGGAAAAAGCTAACATTATTATAATTATAATATTTATTTTTTTTACTCGGGGAAATGGGCTTCTGTCTCTATGAAAATAAAACCAATAAAGCTCTAATCTTGTGCCGGTTTCTCGTAATATCTGTTGTGTCCTGTCCCCATTGTGTATTCCACATTTCACGAGACTTCCATCATAAATACCTCATTTAATAAATCATTTTCAAATAAAGGCCTGATTTGATGTTAGCTTTATGTCCTGCCTGGATTAAGCTACGTTTCAACCTATTTAGCTAATGAAACCATTTCCTTGGCATTAAATATGACGTAGATAAAGCTCCCCGCTCACTGTCTCTGCAGCAATAATATACCTGTCTTAAACTAATGGTTACATCCCATTTCTATTAGCATAAAGTCACGATAAAACAATGCAAATCACCAAACATGAATACTAACAGCAAGTTGGAAGTTCCTGCGAATTAAAATGTGTGATTTTCCACTGAAGACAGGGATGACAGATCCCCCCGGCAGCATGACACACGAGGTTCTCTACGTTGTTTCTAACGGACCTTTTTGATGTTTTATCTGTAGTCTGTGGAAAGCGTTACAAGAACCGTCCCGGCCTGAGCTACCACTACACCCACACTCACCTGGCGGAGGAGGAGGGTGAGGAGGAGAAGGAAACGGAGATGGCGCCGTCTCCTCCGTTTTGCCCAGACAACCACAAACGTAAGCTGCAGGCGAGCATTTGATTACATAGCGCGCAGGTTTCAGTAAGTGTGGGCACACGCTTCCAGACAATGCGCTTGCAGCTCACGCGTCCTCTTCTGTTTCCGTGCCAAACAGCTCAGAAGGCTGCGGACGGCACCATCATCCCCAACGACTACTGTGACTTCTGCCTGGGAGACCAGGACTCCAACAGGAAGACGGGCCAGGCCGAGGAGCTGGTGTCCTGCTCCGACTGCGGGCGCTCCGGTGAGTCTCCGGTCCTCCGTCGCAGGATTTCCATCGACGCTGCGGGTTCTTTTTTTCTTTTTTTTTTGACGTCCACGAGTCGTATTTCTTTGTCCTTTTACGATCAAATGAGTTGATTTTTTTTAAAAATGCTATACTAATCTCCCTCTTAATAATGGTAAGAGTGTGAGAAATGCATTTATTTGCTTTCCCGTCAAAAGTGAGATCAGCAAAGAGACTGTTAGCTTAGCTTAGCATAATGTCTTGAAACTGGGGAGGAAACGGCAGCAAAGTCTGCCCGACAACACAAATACACTAAATACACTCTCACTTCCAGTCTTAAAGCTAAGCTAACGGTCTCCTGGCTGTAGCTTCATATTTAAAATGCAGAAAAAAGAATTTGAATGAGCATATTCCTTCAAAAAAATCTAAAGATCTTCCTTTTGGAAGTCATTGAGATTTAAAGAACATAGTTTGTCAGCCTCATACTAGACTTTGTGTCTACTACACATCACATGTTGTTCCCTTTCACGTCCCTTTTTATCCACACTCTTGTTTCGTGTCTGTTCCTCGCTTCCTTGCGATGTTCAATTTTGGTTCCATGGACTAAATCGGTTCTTCCTTAACGACCACAAACGCGGTGCAGTTTAAAACTCTGGCTCAGATGCATCTATTTAGACTCCACATCAATTAACCTTGTTCCTATTATCAGAAACTGTACATTAACATTCACACGGTTCACAAACCAACCCGGGGATGCAAAGATCTGATTATACATGCGTGGCCGCGGTGTCTTATTCAATGGGGTGTCAATGAGTCCTGTAGAGCGTCAGAATGGAGAGGATTGCTGCAACGTTTCGCAATATCGCCCCAAAAGATGATATTGATCCCAAGGCTCTGCTGCTTGCTTCCACCCTGCATGCTTCTCCGTGTCAACCTCGGCCATCGGTAAGGACGTCTGCCTTTTTAGACGACACGCGGTCACTCTTTTGTTGCTCCGCATTCACGCATTACCTCGTGGCACTTTTGGCTGGATTTTTTTCTTTTCATCCCCCCCTCCCCTCCTCCTTTTTTCCCCTCTCTACACGAGCCAACGTGGATATCTCAGCAACACTATTTTTCTTTTTCAAGAGAGCATTCATTTCAACAACGTGAGATGTTTTCTTGCCCCCGTGTAGACTTTATTAGAACAGCTGCGAGAGAGTGAGTGTGTGTGTGTGTGTGTGTGTGTGTGTGTGTGTGTGTGTGTTGCTCTGACGCTGGTGTTTTCACGGTAGCTGGAAGAGGAAGAGGGAAGAGGAGGAAGACGAGCGCTCTAGAGGAATTGTTCGGCGACGCGTCCGACAGCGAGGCCTCCACGTTTCCCGGCTTTGAGGATGGCGAGCTGGAAGACGTTATGTTTTTACAGACGGTGACGAACGCTGTCGCTGACAGCCGACGACGGGACCTCCCGACCACCTGGACCTCGTGGCGAGAAAACCAATTTTCCGATTTAAACGTTTTCACCGCGGGAACTCTGGGAAGACCGGACGACAATGCCGACCTGCCTTGAAAATCTCCAGATATTTTATGGACTTTTTTTTTTGTAGGAAGATGTAGGAAGTATATTCCTTTTTAAAGCCATCTTTTTTTTTTTTTGGAGGGGGGAATTGTTGCCTTCACTGGATGAAGTGGCATTTTCTTCTTTTTTTTTAATACCATGGTCAGATGGATTTTTACTGTTGAACGCATTTTTCATAAAGCTGCAAAAATCCTCCTCACCCTTTTTTTTTTTTGTTGCTTGCGTAAGATAATCAAGATCACAAACTAATCTCCAGAGCTACATCCTAATTAAATCTGGACTGAAAAGCTCATTAGCAGACACGGTGGAACAGAGAAAAAGAGGAATAAATTACATGAGTGGTGGCGAATGTGGCATGGGGGAGGGAGGAACGTGGACTCTCGAGTCACTCCATTGGCTAAAGAGGACAGGTAGCCGAGAGGTAAGAGCCAATCGGCACTCCATTGCTCCTCTTTACGGACAAGATCCTTTTCTTTTATTTATAGACACCGAGGAGTAGAAATGCACTTTTCTACAGCCTCATTATGTGGTATCCATTCAAGCCATTAAACTGCCCCAGATAATTTCCGACCATGGTCTGATTTGGGAGGCAGGCAGCAGCTGAACACCTCTTCTGCTTTTGACTCCGATCATGAAGAATTTTTCCAATGTTTCTGGCTGCTTTCCCAGTCCGGGTGTAAATCCTTCATTACGGCTCGCTCATGGCTCATCGATGCCCCCATTGACACACCAGGGTCACGCAGGGTAGGCTGACGGGGAGCTGCAAAATGTTTGTCATTATATTTTACGTTCTTTTTGAGTTGTCACAGCAGTAGATCTTTCGGGAGGATGGTGAAATACTGCTGGGCTTGTGCACCACATCACGGCTTGTTTTTTGCTCTCCAGACATATAATCACTTAATTGCTTTCGATGCCACATTTCATGCAGCCGTACGGGCCGTCAACACTATGGGGTGCAATTACAGTCAACGTTAACACTTACTGCTGGCTCCTATAAAGACACGGCAATCTTCTTTTGAAGGGAGAAATAATGTTGTCTAAATTACTTTTCAATCTCTCCCATTTGTTTCCTTTTTTTGGTTTTTTTTTTGTTACTTAGATGGCCAGTTTAAAGCAGTGAGAAAGCAGCGGAGCATTTTATATTTAATATTTAAAATGTTATATTACATATTTTATATTTCAGATTTTATTTTTAATATTTTTAAATTATATATTTTCATATTGATATTTTATTATTAACATGAAGCCTGCAGCAGGCACTGGGGCAATCGGATACGGCTCTTCATGGATTATTAAAATATGTCCAAGATGCGTGTCAGTCTTGGTCTTCAAAGCTCTTGCAGTGTGTCTCAGCTATCACCAACAAATCGCCACTGACATTGTTTTGTTTTCTGGCAATCCACTCTATCACCCCCTTCCTTCCTTCCTTCCTTCCTTCCTTCCTTCCCTCTTGCCTCTTTTCCCGGCTGCCCTCACCGTCCCCTCTGCAGGTCACCCCACATGTCTGCAGTTCACTGATAACATGATGCAGGCAGTGCGGACGTACCAGTGGCAGTGCATAGAGTGCAAGTCTTGCAGCCTCTGTGGCACCTCAGAGAACGATGTATGTATAATGCAGGAGAGGGAGGTCTTGTGTCCTCCTCCGTGGCCACTTCTCCCTTCTTTTGATTTGACTTGTTTTCCCTTTTAATGACGTGACCTTTCCACCATCAAAGGCAATACTCGCCGAGCAGATATTACATGCGACGAGTCACCCTTGATGTGATTTATTCATTTACTTAATTTTTAATGATGTGTTTTATACGAGTGAGAAATCCACGTTTTTACTCTTTTGGATACAAGATGTAAATCATCATAAATTAATGGGATTTACATTTTATACGCGTGGCACCATTTTGTTAGAAGACAATGATTATGTTAACACTTAATAAAAGAGGGCTTCAACGTGAGCTAATAAATACCCACCAAAGCAAACAATGTGACAAAGGTTATGTAAGGTCGCATTTTACACAGCACTGTTTTGGGCGTAAAGACTTCTCTTTGATGATGTGATAGACGCTGATGAATGCTGCAACATTCAATTTATATATATATATATATATATATATATATATATATATTTATTTATATATATATTTATTTATTTATATATATATATATATATATATATATATATATTTAGAAATAAATATATATATATATATATATATATATATATATATATATATATATATATATATATATATATAGGGGGCAGAAAGAAAAAATACAATATATAAAAATATATATATATTTAAAAAAAAATTATGTGTATAGATATATTAAAGATGTTGATGGTTTGTTGCTGATGCAGGACCAGCTGCTCTTCTGTGATGACTGTGACAGAGGATACCACATGTACTGCCTGAAGCCTCCAATGACCAAGCCTCCAGAAGGTACGACGGCCGCTCTCACAGGATTTATAATACATCAGCGTGTTGATATTATGTATGTCATGTGCTGCGTATCTGAGAGCGGCGACAAGCTGAAGGCTATATATGGAAAAACGGCGATGGAGCTCACTCTTTTCTCACTCTCTTTGTCCGCAGGGAGCTGGAGCTGTCACGTGTGTCTGGACCTGTTGAAAGACAAGGCCTCTGCCTATGGAGAGGCTTAACTTCCTTGGACATTCTTCTCAACACACACGTACACACAATATATATATATATATATATATATATATATATATATATATATATATTTGTACCTATACATTAACTGTTTGACATACCCGTAAGCGAACACGTTTCTCTCAGATAGAATCAAACTCACACAGACACACTATTACACACACACACACACGCACACACACACTCCAGTGCATTAGCAGGCTCAGGGCGGTTTCCTGTTTGAGGCGCAGCGACCTTTGACCCCTCGCGTAGCCGAGCAACACTCCGAAACGGCGTCAGACGCCCGGGCAGGTCTGCCGTCCAGTCACCTCTCTCTACCTCACCACTCGGCAGGCGGCAAGAAGCCAAAGCAAGATTGGTAATGGCCAATACTGTGTAGTACATGTGTATGTGGAAATACATGCTCGTTATAAACCAACCGGGGACCCCCCGCCCCCCCCCCCGCCCCCCCCCCCCCCCCCCCCCCCCCCCCTCGTCTCCCTGATTTCAGTTCATTCGAGTCACGTCGTGCTGAAGCCGTTTCACTTGCTTCCCCTCGTGGGTTTGACTGATGTTTGTTTAGATTCTTCGTCCCCGGCTCGGCCTCCTCTGCTGTGTTTAGACGTTTCAGTGACGTTCCTTCTTCATATCTGGACAGGCTCGGTGTTAGTTATGCCATATTTCACTTTTTTTTTCTCTTCTTTTTTTTTTTTGTCGAGCTCGGGTAAATTTCCAGAAGAAGCGGAGCGATTTAAAAAAAAAAAAAAAAAAAAAAATCGCCTCTGCTATCAATCTTTGTTTTTCGGGTGAGCGTGCCGGCGTTTTCTAATCCGTGTCTGTCTTCTGTATCCTCGCTGTCACTCACGGTGCTCAATGTGACACTTTACACAAATAATAATAATAATAACATTTCTTCTCATAGAATTATTATTATTTATTTATTGGTCCAGTTTTACTGTTAAAAGGAGATCACTGTTACTGTAAATCAGTGGTTCCCAAACGTTTCGTGTCGTGTCCTCTTTGTGGAAGCCCAGCAAACGCAGAAATGGATTGAATTATTATTAACTGAGGAAACTATTAACAAAAGGAGATTAAATATATTTAAATAACATGAACAAAAAATGCATTTTTCCAGATTTTTTTACTGGTGTTCAACATAAAAATTGTGAATAACATTTTCTCTAAACGTGTCTTTACACACACACAAGACACATGGATCACCTGATGTTATATAACTAGGTTACAGCTGTAGAGGTGACAGGTTAGCGTGCTAATGTTAGCAGCCTACACCAGATTAACACACAATCTTATGTATTCCTTATCATCTAACTTGTTCTTATATTATTTTTATTGTTTAAAGGTACTGCCCTCAGACTCTTTGAATACAGAGCATCACCCTTCCACATGTCCCACGTCAGCATGTGGACAAAATCTCCGACTGGCCAGTGTGCCAAGATTGGAAAAAATGCTTTTTAATTAGCGATCCGCTAATATATATATTAATATCCGTATCAGTTACACCTCGGTTGGGCATTTAAAAAAAATATAATCTGCTGGTGAAATGGGTTTTATTTGCCATGTGTGGTTGTACTACTACGTTTCACCCAAGAGCAATACCTCTGCGGCCCTCTAGAGGGCTCCACGGCACCGTTTGGGAACCACTGCTGTTAATCAACCAGAGCAATGTGTGTAGAATCAAATCCTTGATTGACAACTATTTTTGAGTAAGCATTAAGGACGATATGTTCAGTCGTAACGGGAAATCTTTCGAAGACCACATTCGTGAAGTTTATGTTTTTTTTTTTTTTTTTGAAAAGGAAGAACCATGAAGAATAAGCTGAAAACTAAACAGAAAAAAAAGCTCTTAAAGTACACAACGCGTGTCAGCCTTCACAGGATATCACAATCTGCATTTGTATTTTTAATTATTTTTTTTAGTGTGAGTTTATATTTGATATTACTTTTCCACAGACAATCATGAGCTAGTGTAGATACAGTACATGATGTTAATAATACGAAGAGGGTTTTATTGTGTCGTTCCATGGCGGGTGTCATGATCCTTTGTGTCTTCCTTTTTTAAAGAAATGTCTCGGATGTCATTCTTATTTTATGCCATCGCCTTCAGTGATTTAACATGCGTGTTGTATTTTGTTAAAGTAAATGTTGTGTTTTTTTTGTGTTGAAATAAAGATTTGTTTTTTGTTTTTTCCATCAGTCTTGTTTCTTTGCATGTTATCCATGAAATGTATCTTCAGGTTGAACATTTTGCCCACGTAAAAATATATATTCACATTTCTGCTTCTGTTCCCTTTTTAAATAATCCATTACCAGGAAACCATAATGCTGTTTATTCAATTTGAAAATAGATATCGAGTGTTTTTATGGCTCTTGCCAAGATGGCTGCATCTGATATATCCATTATAATGTAATGAACGGATAAGTCATCATTCTCCCCAAATATGCGGCTGCCTTTCTGACAGAATGAACCTAAAAACACCTAAATTAAGAAATCCAATATGGAAAAATCCTGAAGCGTGTGATGTCTTCGAGTGTGAAGTCTGGAGCTGCTCTTTAGACACTGAATGGGGGAAATCTGATTTTATGGACCCATAAAGATATTGTTGTTAGTTGGGAAACAGAAGATGCACACATATACTATATAACATCTTTCCCAATGTATTGTCTATACACATGTACCTTTTACTTGAATACTTTCCATAGGGATTTGGAAGAGAGTTCATCATGTTAAACTAATATTCTTTGGACAGTTAGATCATATATGAATGAAAATGGACGTGGTTCTCTTTTAACAAGAAGTAACAAGCATGTGGATTTATTTAGCAGTATAACCTTTATGTGTAAATTACAGATTTAATGTGTCCAAACCCTCCTAGATTTTGTAAATAATTTTACAAATACGGTTAATTTATTTTACGTGTCATTTTAATTATCCTTGTCATCACATTACTTGAAAAGGGTTTGGCGCTTTGGCCATTGACGATTCATGATATGCTAGCACTTACATCATATTACCACAAGAGGGCACTGTTAGACTATAGACTTACATCATATTACCACAAGAGGGCACTGTTAGACTATAGATTAAAGCACTGGATGGACATATTTATATTATATAACTCATATAATTGAATTATTACTGATCCAAAATATGCAAGGAACACCTTAATGATGTAGTTCTTTACACATGGCTAGTTTATTACAATGCAACTCAATCACTTATTTTGTAGGTAGAATTTAAATCTGCAAAGTAACAACAGCTGTCAGATGAATATAGTGTCATATATGTATATGTCATATTGTGAAGTAGAATTATCAAATAGAAGAGAATGGAAATACTTATATAAAGTAAAAGT